>NW_024965744.1:0-28278 GCF_019238085.1 Lagopus leucura
CTCTCTAAGGAAAATGCACACCACGCAAAAAAAAAAAAAAAAAAAAACAAACAAACAAAAAAAAAACAAGCCCATCATCTCAGTTTTCTCAGTTTCAATTGTAAGGGCTGCACTTAACTGTTTTTCCTTTCTCTCACACAGAACCTCATCCTGGCTGCCAGTACTTTGCATAAAGGGTAAATAATCTGAGTTACATGACAGAAATCTGCTTCTTCCACTTCAACCTTATTTTCAATCCTATTGAAAGCATCGCAGTGGTGAGAGAATATTTTTCTCCAAGAACTTACAATATTTTTCTTGTATATACCAGAATAGTTTTAGACTACTATTGAAATCAGAGGCCTGTTTTTTTCCTGACCTCATAGAAAAGGAATTGTTTACTTGACCAGAGACCAAGTGCTAGCCCTGTCTTTTAAAATCACTTTCCAGCAACCTGAGCATCAAGCAGCTGAAAGAAAACCTCTCGTTTATGCTAAAGGAGCAGCCCATAGGTTCACCTATTCCTATAGGCATAGTGAAAAACCCCTTCACTAGAGCCAGAGTAACAAATAAACTATAAATTCACTGAACCTGAGGAAAAAACAGCTTCAGTTGAATTTCTGCTACCCACATCAACTCTAATTAGAATTTCAGTTTTTACTGTGGCTAACCATTTCCAAGCCTCTTGCCAATCAAATATGCAGAAAGTAGGACATCAGTGGTATGCTTCAGGGGGAAATAATCTCAAAATCCTCAACTCGCTTGTCCAAAGAAGCCTCACTCATTGGTTGTGAATCAGTTTTACTGTTCCAACCAGCTTGCCATCTCATGCCATGTTATAAAAATTCAGAGTGACACAGAAATGGCTAAAGTATTTTGAAGCACCTGCAACTTCAATTTTCACAGTACTTCATCTTCAGAGAAACTTCTGAGAACAAGTTTCTCTGACGATGCATGCAGACTCTTAGAGCCCATATATCTGTGGGTTCATGAAAAAAAACAGCAGGCTGTGCTGTTTCTCCTGCCCATACTGCCTGATATCAGCTGTGCGGAACTTGAAGCGGGTTCAAATCTTTGCTAAGTTTTTGCTTTGTAGAATAAATGCCATCCTGAAGAGATTAAAGTAGTGAATTTTGTTTCACGCATCTAGCAAATGAGATTGCAGTGTGGATTTTTTCCCCAGGTTTTGAAACTACAGCTCGTGAAAACCATAATCAGCCATGAAGACTGGATTTGGCTCAGCTGGTCTGGCACTACAGATGGGTGCTGACAGCTCTGTTGGGGAGCTCTATTCCTTTTGCTCAAACCTGTGTTCTTAGGCTGCACATCTGATGCCAAGACTTGCTCCATTGGGACTATATCTGTTGTGTACAAAAGCTATTGGTTTATTGAAGGTTACAGATACTAATAATACATTTTTTCATCAAATATAGTTATCAGCTTCCTAATGAGAGTAATATTCACATTAAAATAATAATATAATATAAAAAATATAAATAATAATAAAGTAGCCAAGATGAGAGAACCTGAACTGCAGAGGCATGAATAACTCAGCTGTAGTAAAAGTGTCAGATGGCATGCAACTGGAAAACATATTAATATTGACAGTAACTGACTTAAGAGAGATAGAGCAGCATGAGCTGTTCCTGATGAAATGACAGTGCAAAGGCAAGCTAATGCCAATCAGGTTTACTTACTCTGTTTGTTACTTCATTAGTGCCTCTGTTTTTAAGATTTAAAAGAAGAGCTAACAGAAAAGAAAAAAAATCCATATTTTTTGCCTATTGTAACTATCATTGAAACCTATTTGCAATTTTCATACTACTACTATATATGCCAGTTGTAGCTAGTGCCTGTGACCAACACAGATGTTTATAGAAGCACTAAACAGCTTTACGTCCCTCTTTCCCCCATCCTCTACATGCTTCACAGACACACGCACTCTCATCAGGACTTAGAGCTAGACCCTTGGTTTAACTTTTGGGACCTGCAATAATTTTATCTGTTGAGGATCTAGCCCTGAGTATATAGCAAGAAGACATGGGGGCTCTTTTCTAAAGCCAAGCATTGGACCAGAGCCCTGAAAAGCTGGATGGTCAGACTGTAAAGCCAAGTAAGATATAAAGTCCTACCTACTAGCAGATCCTTGTCAAAGGAGCTGATGAGAGCTGGTGCTGGTGCAAGAGAAAGGGCAGGTCCATGCATCTGGGAGTGGATGAGAACGGAGAGAAGTGCACGTATGTGTTTGGGGAGATAGAGTGGAGAGGGAGGCATCCTCCTTCCAAAAGCAGCACAGCATTATTTTGGCTCAGTTGCCATGAAACCACTGTCTGAGGGTCTGTAACATCTCTTAAGCGCTGATGGCCCTTCAACGCCCTCTCTACAGTCCCCTGAGGACAAGCAAAATTACTCATCAACAGCTTCAAAAAGCTCTTCTGGTTTCTTGACTGGGTTGGTAAAGATCCAGATGGATGAGGACACAGAGCTGATACAGTCAATGAGGTGATTAGTGTGAACTGGTGAGCAGTATTGGGAAGGGCTGATGGGAATGGTGTGGGATGTGCCTGCTCAGGAAGGGGGGGGAAGGGCTGGGACCTCTGTGAGCAGATTTACCTGCCAGTGGAATAGACACTTCCTCTGTTGGCAGCCCACTTCTGGAGGTTCCTGCTTGCTCTCCCCGCATGAAACTGTTAGTTCCTGTCCCCACAGAGGGGTTCCCTATCTGACACAAGCCAGAGATTTTTTGTTTCTCTTTTCACATGCTTTGAATGAGGAAAATGAACATTTTGTCAGAGCATTAATATTTCAGCTTTTCCATAATCACATCCGGTTGATCTCACGAGGCAAAAATAATGGCCCTGTTCTAAATTCCTGTAGGATTGCAGTACAGAAATGCAATTGTTGCTGGGAAGCACTGTTTTAAGCCACATAGTCATTATCTGCGGTAACTACACAGGATGGACACACTTTAGAACAAATGTGGTTTAAATGTAGAAAATGATTATTTTCAGGAAACTTAAAATATTTAGGAAAACATTCGCTTTTTTTTCCAATTTTCCAGATGCATTTTATTTGATTAAAAAGCAAGTGTAGCATAGTAATTCAATTAGCTAATGTAGAGGTAGATTTTTAAAATAGTCTTGCACTGGCAGTATGAAAGGACCATTTACAGCAGTGAAAATGAAAACAGTTCACATGATAATAGTTTGGACTAGCATAATGCTCCATCATGGCAGAGCAAAATGCAATTATCAGTTACTTTTTCCTGATACTGGCAGGAGTTAAGTTCTTATGAAACCATTAAAACAAGAGGTCACTGAAATTCTTCATTAATTCCCTTATTTATGCTGGAATTTTGCCTAGAAGTCTCTATCAGATTCAGAGTCTCATGTACAGAAATGCAGGTAGACCCAATACCTGTTTTACAGGCTTCCTAGGCAACACCGAGACAGGACCATGCTAACCACAAATTACAGGGCAAAGGATGTCTGTTTGCACAGGCTGTGTGCACTGTCCAATTGCTTCTTTCAGTTATTAGTATACAGGCAAAAGCCACTTAATATTGGAATGTAGGCAGGTTTACCTTTTTTATTTGTATTATTTGCAGTTATTTCTCCTCCTTGGAGCACCAATGGATGTCATATTGACAGCTGTTATGTAACATATTTAAAAAGAAATCTTTTTCAAATAAATCCAAGTTGTATGGATGACGTAGTCTTCCCAAAGATGCCAGATAAACTGAACATAAAACTTTGGTATCTTCAGTAATATTTTAGTCATGAAACTCTACGGTACATCTCAGCCAGGATTTGGATCACAAAGAAGAAAGCCTGGAAAAGGCACCTTTGTTACTCACACGCTTTACTAAATGCCTCTCTCAACCACAACTATCCAATCCTTTCTCTGTTGATGCTCCAGTACAAAACAGGAAATTTTGTCTCTATCTCTTTCTGCTGTCTCTTTGTGTGTTTATTTATCTCTAAAGGACTTACTTCAGAACAGCCCTTGTTTGAGGAACATGTCTATATATGGAGCAGAAGAAATGGGGTGGGAGGAAAAGGAAATAGGATGTGACTTGAGAACTTGCTCCGCAGCCACAGATGTACACCGCTACACACAGTGACGTCAAGAGGATCATGCCCTCAAATTACTGCATAGAAAGAGAACGAGGCTGGGATCTCCAGAACTACTCAGGATTAGTTTTGCAACTGTCCTGAGTAAAAGGGCAATTAGAGAAGTATTTTTGAAAGTAACCTCTTCAAAGTTGATGCCATTTATCATGTACCTTCCCCATATTTTTCTTCTTGTGAACCAATTTTTGGTGTTGTCTCATCCTACGTTTTACAAGACAACAATCACTGTTCCCAAAGGCTTATTCTTTTGTTGTTGTCTCATCTTATGAGATTCAATCAAGTGAACATTCAGCAGAACAGTTTGGTATTTTGCGAACACAGTTCTTTTTTCATCCAATTTGGGGCCTTTTGTGATCATGAAAAAAGAAAACTGCTGTGAGCTACAGGCTGTTTACACTGTTAAGAGGTTGATACGGGTCAGTTCTCCAAGGTTATTCTTAGTTCAACTGCTATGTAAACTGTTGATGTCACTGACTGGAGGCTTCTCTCCAGGACATTATATATGTGATAATTATATGACAGAAAATGCAACATATAGTTGGATCTGACCTCCAAGTCCACTTGTTTAAAAAGGGAAAAAATGTAAGAAAGTTGCTGGTTTTCCTGTTACTAAAACATCATAAACCCCCTTAAGTTTATACTTAGTCTACAGTATATACAAGACTCCTTACTCAAATGGAGAGCAACACCCATCTGCCTTCATCCCAAGGGACACTTGCAGTGTCAATGCACACCACCTTCAGAAAGCATTACTAAGACCAAACTGGAAAATTCTATTTCATGACTTGAAAATCACCTAATGGTAGGATCTTAATTCTCACATACAGATAATTACTCTACAAAGGAACCTCAGATATTTTTTCCCCATAAATAATAATAAAAAAATGAGTTTATTAACAAATAAAATAAATGATCCAAGAAAAACAACACTTCCTCTGAGCTAATTTTCTTTGATCATCATGGGTATTCAAAATTACAACAGCTGATATTACCACAAAAGCATGTTTTTACTGATCTTTCTTCCTCTTCCTGTAAAGCAAGCACAGCTGTAGAAGCGTAAGCTCATTTCTAGGCTTTTTTATACATCATCACTTTGCCACGTTCCAGACATTCATAGCGGTGCAACACCCGCTTTGTGATACCAGGATTACCCACACTGTTGCAAGCAGTCTAAATGAGAATCTCAAAGCTATACAACTAGAACTATATTTTACACGTATAATTAAACAATGCATGCCATGGACACAAGCCAACTTTACTGAAACAGATCAAACTAACTGCTCTGATGCAATAGTTAAGCAATCCGTTAGTTCTAAAATGAAGTACGGTTAGAGCAAAAATAATTTAGAAAACAGGATGTTTGACATTGTAATGTAATATGTCCGAAAGAACATTTTTAGAAAATTAAGGAAATGCACTAATCCAGTCAAATTTTGAAAAGAATTCCTGGCACAAAAATGTAATCCTCTGCTTTCTTTTTCACCATGTCATAAGAATGTACCATTCTTAGGGGGAAGAAAGACATGTACACGAAACACTGCATGAAGCTAAACGTTTCTTAAATGTGGCTGATTTCCACTGAGGCTGTTGATTTAGCATTGTCATCCTTAAACAGAGAATGCAGAATTTCATGTCCTTAGTTCACTTAGTTAAGACGAAAAAAAAGCAAGGCATGGATATTTAATCTTGCTCCAGTTTACTTATGTGACAAACTCTTTGCCATAACTGTAGTGGGGGTGAGACAGCATCTAAACGCATTCATTTTGAAGAAGTCAGCTCAGAATAATGCTCCTGTGTAATAGATTTAAATTACTGCTATAACTATTTTAAGTGTTAAGTAAATTCTGTTTCAAAATCTAAAGTTTGTGTTTAGTCTTGCCTTTTTCTGCTTGCTGTGTCACAGCGTAGGATTCTGGTCCCCTGATCACTCAAATCAGCACTGGTCACAACAAGTGTGGCTTGCTCCTGCTGCACAGCCATATTTCTTCTGCACAGAAATGATATGTGTTCATGGATATAACTATGGATGTGTCATTGGTGATAGCGTACAAATCTGGGCTGAGGCATACCCCATAACCAAGGAAGCAATGAGCACACTTTGGTAATATAAATTCCTTCAGCATCCAGTCTACTGTTAAAAGATCCATGAAAAAAAAAAAAAAAAAACCACAGTGAAATAAAGCAAACTCATAGATTTAAATTTGCAACTAGGAGTCTGCATTTCTACTGGAAAATTTTAGGAAGACCAAAAACTGAAAGTGGTTGAAAAAAATGTTTTGCTTTCTTCTGTTTTCAATTCTTCCTAAAAGTAAAACCCAGAAATACATTTGTAACAAAATCTTTGTACAAGTATCTGACAATGAATTGGCAAAGACCATTACCAAAAGATATACTGTCTATACAAAATGAACTCAACGTATTTATATGCATGAATTATGACACAGGCTCCTCCTAGCCTAAGTAACAGAAATGATGCCATTCTATGAATGATAATGTTACAACTTTTTGCACTTGTTGAAATGAGGATGTTAAATGAGGTAGTAGACAGCAAGTATGTGCTGCTTAGGGAAACTGAAATCCACTTCTGTGTTTGAGGAGTTCTGCAATTTGGATGATAGTCACAGGTTAACTCCAGGTACATCAGAACAAATGATAAATACATACCTTTACTTTGACAGCAACTATACTGTAATACAAACACTATTAAAATATAGAGTATTACTAAAAATTCAGGTCCTAGTAGTAGTCCTCTATCAGTAATTTGTTTACTTTGTTGCAATTTTACAGATATAATAATTAAAATACCTCATAACATTGTGAAAAATAGCTAGGAGAAATATTAATTGAGGTCTACGTACTGAGATCACCCTAGAAGTATCATGAAAGCAGTAATAATTTCCCGAGTAAGAATAACATACACCAGTCTCTAATAGCTACAGTCTAAACTGAAAAGATAAAAAGAAATACTATGGTCTAATGAATCAAAAAAAGTAGGAATATAGGATGAGAAATGTAACTAAACATCATAGTGTGTTATATCAACACAAGTTAAGAATATGCTCTTGATTTTGCAACTCTATTAAAAGATATTTTAATTGACTTTAGTCCATGCTTATCGTTTTATGGATGTATGATTTTCTAAACATGTAATTTTAGAACTGACACAAAGAATGAAGAAAATCCACCATATAGCATGTCATTGACACTCATGATTCACTGAAATATCTGCACCTTAAATTTCCCAGCAGAGGCTTCAACACCTTAAGGTACTTCTCAGAAGACAAAAACTCATAACTGCCATGCCAACAAGCTCTAAAATTTTAATTACCACCTGAACACAGAGGTCTTGTGACACACAGAGGATTACTGAAGCACCTTTGTGGTTCTAGGAACATTTTTAGCTACTCCACCCTTCTCCTTCTTCCTTTTCTTCTATCCGCCCCCAACTTCTCACTGAATTTTCTCTTCCTCCGTGTTACTTT
The DNA here is from genome assembly GCF_019238085.1 of Lagopus leucura. NCBI lineage: Eukaryota > Metazoa > Chordata > Aves > Galliformes > Phasianidae > Lagopus > Lagopus leucura. The sequence goes on from NW_024965744.1 coordinate 7,595, forward strand.
AATACAGCTCATCCTTTGTCTTCCTCTCTTCCTGTCCCTCACCCTTCATTCTCAGCACTCACCCCTTGGCATGCTCCTCCTTCCCTTTTCTGTCAGGGCATGGGAAGGAGCAGTTTCCTAGCTCTCAGCTGCAATGCGCTCTGCTCCTCTTCAGTAGCTACAGCTGTGAGATGAAGCAACTGCAGGGGAAAGTCCTGCTTATTTCCATCCCTAGTAAATACTCGGCCATTCTGGGATGATAGAGCTTTGCCATCCTGTAAACACATTGCCTTTAGAAGAGGATAAAACTTTCTCTTGGAAGACAATAGTTTTAGCAGCATAATGAGCACGAATGTGTGATTAGATCTTCAGCATTGCCTGATGTGGCCAAGTTTGATCAGTTTTCCATAAGGATGGAAAAGCCCTTCGTGTCATCCTCCTCATGACATTCAAACACCAAAGGATGGAGATGCTAGGACTTGTCAATGACATGACTCTAACAATTTTAGAATTGGCAGTAACAATTTTAGAAGAATTGGCAAGACAGCTAATTTCTCCTACATCTTCTCAGAAACCTTGGAATTATTTTGGTGAGAATGCTTAGGGGAAAAAAAAAATAGTGAGCTTAGTTTTGACAACTATATTAAATAGTCAGAACATCTGACAAACAGCTGTCATCAACCAAACTTTAATTTAGTTATGACACAAACCCACACTACTTACAATGCATCCACTGACAAGCACAAACGAAGAATTTCAGAATTATTCTTTAAAACTGAGACACCTGGGTGCATTGTGGTTCTTTGAACAGACTTATAAGCAACCTAATATCACCTTCAGATTAAATATGCCTGATCCATGTTTCTTTTGAAGTGGGCGGCCACAGCACTGAACTCTTCATGCCATGGCTTAGAAAGACATGCAGTGTTTCTGGAAACAAAACTTGATATCTTCCAAAAAAAAACCAGGAATGATGCATTTAATTCTCCTGGGTGGATTAATATTTTCCTTCAGAATGAGCAGCAACTCTGTGTTTTCCTTTACTTATTCTCTCTCTCTTTAATCCATACATTATCCTGAAGTATATCAAGTGAATAAAACAAGACTCTTTAAGACTTCCTCTCATTCTTAATTTAACACTTCCAAGTGTGAAAAAAAAACAGTACCTTTTTTTCTAGTTCCTTGTGGAAAAAGAAAAATACACCCTCCCTCCTAGAAAAAGCAATGATAAAATCTGGTAATTCTCTCTCCTTTGGCTTTTCAGTTACACTGCAGCTTTTCAAATCAAGATTTATGTGCCGGTTTATATCTGTTGGTTTTTTTCCCCCTACAGGGATATAGGTGGATAAGTTTGGATAGCAAACTGTAACCCTCAAGCCAAACTGAAAGGTTTATAAAGTTGCTAATAAAAGTTTGGGTCAGGGCCTAAATATCAATCATCTATTCTTTGTCTTTTTGAACGAGCTCAGGCATTTTCACAGCCACTCCCAGCAGGTCTCTGCCACTATTTTAAACTAAGATTTTAGGTTGTATTTTTTTAATTTTTTCCCCTGCGTTGAACTCAATAATTTTTCTTTCCCACTCTTCTTACCTGTCAAATGCATCCATCAGGATTTTGCCAAAGGCTATCTGCTTTTGAAGTCAAGAGGAATTCACTAATCATGAGTGTCAAATCCACAATAAATGCCATCACCATATGGTATATGCTGCTATTGGGAATTATCTCAAAAAGGCCTAGCTGTGAAAAGTCTGGCTATATGTTAGGGTTCTTTTTTTTTTTACTGCTAACATTCATAACTCATGTCAGGTCTTTCAGTTTCTGTATTCATTGGCTTAAGTGAGTGTAACTGTTTCCTGAATTTATAAAATGTTGTCAAGATCTCTTGATCTCTATTCCACTGTCTCTCTTTCAAAAAAAAACATTCAAACACAGATATACCCAATGTAATTCTATACATAGTGGTATACACATCTAACAAAAGAGAAGCTAGTGTTTCATTATGCTTACTCAATAAATTCTTGAGAGTATTAGAGCTCATGATAAGCATATCATAACCACCGATGAAGGCTTTACAGCCTCCTGTACAGTCAGACCATCCCAAATGTGATACCACAATGCACACAAAGACCTATGTTAGAAAAACTGAGAACAGAATGAGCTCCCACAAGGTCAGGGTGCTGACATAGCTGAAAAAATGACTATCTGGAGAGCATTTGCATTAGCTAAAGAAGATCAGTAAAAAAAGTGATAAATCTCCATGCCTTTTGAAAGCTGTGGAAATGTACTATGCAATCAAAGCAACAAGAAATCTCCTTTCTGTAAGAATATGACCATAAAGGAATTTTCTTTAAATGTGTGTTTAAACCCCCCAATTTTCTCAACATTCTCATCAAGCAGCATAGATAAGATTAAGAAATTCCCAGAAAAGCAAGCATTGTGATACAATAAGGTTAAAAGAAAGCACTTAATGAGTTTCACATACCAATTGAAGAATAGAGAAAAAATGATTACAAGTTAGGTGCCACTTGGAACACTTGAGGTACTTTCCCTGATGCTCTAGAAAAGTGTTGATGTTCCCCAAATCCCATCTCATCCCCTTGTGGGACACCAGTGGGTCTCATCTTGTTTCAAGTAGCACTAGAAGTCTATGCTTAGACAATGACTCTCCCATAACTTATGTACAGTATATGAATAACCTTTAGGAGAAAACTGAAATGGGTAAAATTCATCCATACTCAAGGTTTTTGCCATGTGTTTCTGGAAACTGTGACAAATGTGTTTCATTTGCCTACTTAGTAACAGTAATGAACTGCTGGCAACATCACATAAAAAGAAAAGTTGCAGAATCAGAAAAAAAATGCTGAAAAGTTTACCTTTATAGGAAAGTTTGAGTCTTGGGATATTTTGTTTTGACGTTCCAGTGACGGGAAGGAACAGCATTGCTAAAGATAACAGACTGCAGGCATTCGGTACTTGGGAAGCTCTCATTTTGCTCTCTTCTTATGCACTTTTTGCACTACCGTGAAATATCTCCGCACTCTTCAAACAATCCAAGTTTAATCTGGAAGCAAAAATAAAACATCTGTAGATCTTTTTCATTATCATATAAATAATATTTCTGAAAATAAGCCAGACCCAACCAGCTTAAGTAACTCATTTAGCACATTTGCTACAGAAGTTTATTGTTTTATTTTTCTCTAGTATAAATCAAAATCAGTTTCTTTAATACCACATTTACTTGAAGGTCGGGAAAATATGTAAGATTTTCAAAGAACAATGTCTAACATAGCTGCAGTCTAAACAAAAAATTAATTCAGTGTCAATGAAAGAATATTTGCCATTCAAATACGATTGTGCATCTCATTAGTTTATACAGCTCCATTTGATATCATGCTGTTTTACACCTCATTCTTTATCTCAGTATAAAAGCTATTATATGTTTATCCTATGGCTAGAATAAGTTGCTGGATCACAGATACCAAGAGATAAAAATCTGAGTTAACAGTAAGGAGATATCCATCATAAATTTTCATAAATAAACTAAGAAAATTGCAGTGTTTTTTCCAAATAAAGTTTGAAAAGAGAAAAAAGTCAGCACTGCTGATGGACTTAAACGTCCTTTTCAGTACAATATTTTCAGCAGAATAACTGCCTCAATTCACCCACAAAATGTCCTATAAACTTTAATGAGTAGTTCATGCTGAGGTCAATAGGCTGATATGGGACTGTGTTAATACAGGGCGCAACTAAGCCAGCTTTGCAACACTTTTCACTTAATAACAGTCATTCATATTCCATAAATCTTAAAGTGTTTTACAAAAGAAAGCAATTATCACTGTCCTTATTTTCCCTAGACAAGACTGCAACCATAAAACTGTAACAAACTTATTTCCTACAGGTCACACAGCCACCTCAGTAGCTGCACAGAAAGCAGCAACAGTTTTCCTGGAGTCGAGTCTTGTTTGGTACCTGATTTTGAAGGATCCCTTTTGCCCAGTAAATCTTTTTTTTTCCTAAGGAATTACTAAGGAAATGACATCTTGATTTCTCAAGGCAGAAGTTGATGGTTAATAAATCATAGAGGTCAGAACACGAAAATATTTGTCAGGGCAGATTCCTCCTCCTGCAAGTGCAATATCAGAAGTCAGAGGAAGACATCCAGGGAAATGACAAGTTTGAGTGATGCTGTAAATCAAAGTATAAGGGAATGTCATGGCTAGTAACAAGATTAATGGCTCATGATTTTTCATCAGAATTATATTCTGAAAGGTACCAAAGCCTTTTGCACAAAAATAAGTGGAAAGACTCCTTGTGAGCCCATGAGGGACCCAGCACAGCTCAGCCACCCCAAGTAACCCCAAATGTCTTGCACTTCATCTAGCTGCAGAGCCCCTTCTGCATGCTGCAGAGGAATCCAGAATCAATTCAGTACCTTATGAGGTAGCAGGTAGTACTACCTTCCTTGCACAAAGGGACTGGAAAGAAGACATCTTTAGTTCTCTTTGCCTAGGGAAACCTTTCACAAATGAAGCTGTGGCTTTCTGAGCTTCCAGCACTTCTGCCAATGCTAAAGGACAAGGGAGTGTACAGGAAGGCTGTGATGGGGAAAGAGAAAAGGGAACAGAGTTGAAAAACGCCTGTAGCGTCCTTCCTACGAAGAACATTAAGCCTCTTTCTTCTCAATCCCTTCCTCAACATTTATATTCTGTGTCTGAATGCAATACTTTTGGCCAAGTGCCACCACACATTCGTGAGATGACACAAAAAGAAAGCAAAACAAATTTGAAATGTCTTTGTTTTCTATCTTTCTATTCTTTTTTACTAGACTACAGGATCCTGAAAGATGACAGCCCTTACTTCTTCCATGCTGGTACACTTGTTTGTGGTGGGACTAAAACTAACATTAACTCTTGCTGGGTCATATGGTGAAAAGGGGGAAAAGAAGGAGAGGAGAAAGGGAAAGGATCATATTAAGATGAGACACACCAGTCCTATTCATCTTCTGCAGGATGACAGAGACAAACCACACTTCAAAAATAAGCAATTAACAGGGAGTCAATCTCACTGCAGGTATGCTGAGATATTGTGGCTTGGGGGTTTGGGTCACAGCCAACAGGAGTCACACCAGAGAATTTGGGGCTCATCTTTTCAAGGTGAAATACAATGAAGTAAAAAAAAAAAAGCCATTGGTAGAAAAAAAGTTGTTGACCAAACACACTGTACTGTTTGGTTGGAGACTGCATTTGGCCTTTTGGTCATAGGGAAATTCACTTTTTCATTCAGTGTTCTGCTAATGGAAATCTTTTTTTTTCTTTTTCTTTTTTTTTTTTCCCCCCTTTTTAGTTGAACAGTGTCTGTGAAGAAACATTTGCTTTAATTCCTGACACATGGCGTTTAGTTTACACTGAAGGCAGCTGCTCTGTGAGCTTGAGCCAACCATCTTCTAGACTCACAGCAATCCATCCAGATTGTCACATATATTTTTAGTTTATGATGATCTTCTAATACAATTCCAGCTTCCACACAGAATCCTTCCAACAGTCTAATGACTAGCTCAGGTTAATGAACTTCAGAACAACTAACTGGCCACTAATCTTCAGGAAGTACCCTTCCTCTCTGTAACATATGTAATGTCAATCAGTGCCCTGAGCTCAAAGGAGGTGTGGTCATGCTGCTCCAAAATAATCAGGCCCAAGAACAGAAATAAAATACAAAACCTAAAAGCTAATCTAACTTCCTTCTTTTCCTCTGCTCAAGTAGGAGTTTTGTCCAAGGACGAAAAATTGTTTCCTTTAGTTAAATATTTCTGTTAGGCATCAACATGCTGCAAAACTTCCTCAAAACGATCAGACCCAACATAAATAAGGCAAATGAACTCAGAGAAAAAGTCTGAAGCCGAAGCTGCTTTCCCACCTTGGCTTCAGCTAGGAAATTTCTCCACTGTGTTAATTATCACCTGCAAGACCAGCTAAGGAAGGAAGCTATGTACACATTTTGTGGGACTGGGGTATTTCCACCAGAAGAAAGGAGCTATTATTTGCCCCATGCAGGACTGGGAGGTGCCTGGTTGAAGAGGGCCAAGGGCCAGGCTCCATCCTTCCTAGACCTCCCTGTGGAACCCATTAATTCACATCAAGCATGGGTGAAAACTGCCAAAAAGACAAAATGTGGATTTGCTGGTGTCCTGCCATCTTTGCCAGAGAGAGGCAGCTGGACGTAACTGGCACATGTGATGTCACGTCTGCGAAATGAGGTGTCACCTCCTTGCAATTGGTCAGATTTAGTGGAGCCTATAAAACAGATTGCTCTGAAGCTACTGTCTGAAAGAGGAAAACCTGGAGCCAATTTACTAAACATAATTTATTCCAGGCTCTTTGTTACAATAAACAGAGCTCTTCAGACTTCTCCAATACACAACCAGTAGGAAGCTTTGCATTCATGGGAGGTTTTTTTTCATTTGTTCAGCTAAACCTATCTGAATGCAAAATCTTGTATTCACAAATACTGGGAAGATGTTTGACCTCCCATGGCATCATGAAATCTAGAACTGAAAGGATTGTGACCTATCCTCAAATACAGATCTTTTTTTAGCAGTAGTTTTTGTAACCCAGTTGAATTCTGCAACAAAAACCTCTCCTGGACTGGAGGATTATTTAAAACCTGTTTCTCATGCTAGTTTTCCATGGCCATTTTAAAATTTGGCATTTTGTACTCCACTGAAGAGAATGATGAAAACAGCCTGCAGCAAATACAATTAGTCAAATTGTATGCTGAATCTAAGAGCAACATTAAAAATTGCAAATAACCACTGAAAATTTAGACCAGTCTTTGAGTTGGCTCATGTTGTTTATAAAAAGTAATAATAGAATAGAAATACATCTGATAATCACTATCGATTTAAAATTAGGCTGAGTAAGTCACGAAGGTGATTTAATTTGAATATGTAAATTCCAAAGGCTGCTCCCAAAGTAATGCCTCCTATTTTATTATGTGGATGCACAATGTCAGAAGTGGATATTGGTGGTATGGCAGCAGAGCTTGAACCTTTCTGACAAAATTCTGTTACCTTGTATTGCTGTGTGACACATGGCAGCAAAGAGGCAGTATGTATGAAGAAAAGGTGTGTCACTAAATCCCTCTATGCAGAAAAAAATTGCACTTGCAATTTATCACCACTTGCTAAATGTTTATGAAGACCAAACAATGAATGTGAACACAGTGAGGCAGTGGGTGGTGCATTTCAGCAGCAGCAACAGCAATAGTAGGTCATCTCTGCTGGTGCTGAGTTTTATAGGTGCAACAGGAGGGCTGTTGTTCGTAGCTGGCAAAAATGCATAGCTAATGATGATGACTGTGTTGAAAAATAGTGTTTTGTAGCTGAGAATTTGCCCAAACTATCAAATACTGCTATTGTGCTCTTTGTATCTGCTGTAATTTCCATTGACATAAATAGAAGGCATTACTTCTGGAGTGACTCACGTATAACCCTTGATACTCATGCTTTTTCTTCTTCTCTTCAGCTATCCTTGTCCAAGATTTTTTGCATTTTATTTCTTTATGGAGTGAGAAGAGAATGAAAGATGTTCCTTGTCACCATTAACCACATAGCGTGAGTGCACTGCTAGACATATTGCTTTAAAGGATTTAAAGCTTATTAGCTGCAAAAAGAAACAAAAAGAATTCATCTGCAATTCAAATGCATTGAAAGATATATTATCTGTTCGCATGAATGCATATTTGACTACAAATTTTAACTACAAATATATAAAGTTCTTTCCTATGAATTTTCTTGCATATATCTTACCTGTAAGCTATTGCATGTTTGCAGGAAGAATATTAGTATGGCTATGTACCATGTACTTCAAAACTGTACTATAATTACGGGCTTGATATTGAGCATTCTCTGTTAGTAAGGCAGAAAACTACAAACATACATGAGTCAGATTAATAATTCACTAAATAAAAGAGACAAAAAGTACATCTCCAGACTGACTGAAAATCCTGAACTTGCTTTTCAAATAACAAAGATGACATTGATCCAGAACACAATGTAACTTTGCTCTTGCACATTTAAGATAGACTGTCTGTTGATATATTATTTGGCAGAAGAGGCTTTTCTCTTCATTGTGAAAAGTCAGCTTAAAGCTAACTCCATCCAAGAACTGGTAAACAGCTTTATTCATCACTATTTTCTCATTTATTAAGTAGCTTTTGTGCAGCTTATAGTGCAGTGAATGTTCTCTTCCAGGATTTAGAAAAATACTTTTTACAAAAAAATGATCGAAATCACATCACTTCCTGAAAATAGCAGTAATTCCTGAATAAAAAGACACTTGTACAATCAAAAACTAGCCTACAGTGGGTGACTTTTATTTTTATTTTTATTTTTTTTTAATCACGGTTTTTAGTATACCTGGTTTAGATAAGGTTTTGTCATAAAGTAGACCTTAATATTGTTAAAGATCCAGTGAATCGTAATGACCACAGAATCATATAACAGTTAAGGTTGGAAAAGACTCTGAGATCATCTAGTCCAACTCCACAATCCAGATCATAATGAGTTTTACAAATCTTTACAGGCTTTATCTTTACTGAGCTCCTTACAGGATTTATACCCTATCCATTCAACACCAGTAACTCAGAAAACAAGAAAAATCACTGCTCTCATTCCCACACAACAAGTGCCTAGTAATGCTAAATATCATTAAGGGACTGAGAAACAAGGAGGATGAAAGTGAAGGAATGAAGAGGTGACCAAAAAAAAAAAAAAAAAATCAAAAACTATTCTAATTGCTCAAAACCATGACAATACATACATTTCTCCAATGGTGCAAAATAGGTCTGAGGGTTATGTTAAAATTTTAATTTATTAAGATAGAAATAATCTGAAGCTAGATTAAAAATGGAAACTGAAAAAGTGACAAAGATTGAAGGCAATCATTATATATTTTTTTGTTTTTCTTCATTTTTCTGAATATAGGGCTAAGTGAAGCTAGTCTGCTGATGGAAGCATTTACAAAAGGCGTGTAGGCTCTTAGGAGATAAAAACTGCTAAGAATGGGTAACCTTAATAGAATGGTTTGTTTCACTCTGCTTCGAAGGGCTCCTCTGACCCTGAACTTTACTACAGGGCACTTAAAATTATATGTATAGGAAATGAGCACTTTATCCTCAGAAAATATGGGAATACTTTGCAGGTCAATGTCAGTGGGGTCATGATTACACCCAAAGATTTCACGTAGGCTTACAGAAGTAATCCTTTCAGAATGAGACTGATACATAGCAATGCACATAGATATGCTATATATCATTTAAAACAGTGATTCTGAGAAGTATTATCTCAGGCATTGTGCCTTCTGGACAAGTAATGAATTGATAATAAAACAAATGCTACTCTCTAACCCTAATTCTTTGTATATTGTGTCTCCTTGAAAAAAAAAAAAAAAAAAATCAGATCAATTGTTTTACGTTTTACTCCATTATCTAGTAAAGGGAATGGGATGGACAGCAACTTGTCATCTGATAATAATACTGCAGTATTGCAATGAGGAGACAGGCAGATTAGAACAAAGTGTCCAGAAGGGTGTGGAAGTAAAGCCTCCATACATGGTATTCACTCTAATGGTAGCTGATAGCTGCATTTACACCTCAGATGCTTTATTTTCTATTTCTTTTCTTTTTTGTGTGTGTGTGTGTGAAAAGAGCTGTGGCTTCAGATATGATGCCTATCATAATAGCTTCCCATGGGCTCTTTTTTTGAGAGAACACCCTACACATATCATTATTAAAAAAAAGAAAAACACAAGCCAAAGAGGAAAGCAATGTAAAGCACAATTTAACAACACACATAAGAATCAAAAGGAATCCTTCACCAAACCTCAGTGATGCATTATTTTAAGTGCAGCATGCTTCCCCAGCAGATCAAAAAACCTCTCACACCATGAAAAACAGTTCTACAATGGGTTTTATAATTTGGGTATCCAAGAACAGGAAAAGGCAGTACGACAAAAATTCCTTGAGACATTTAACAAAAAGGTAGACTAGATGGAAGCCACATCCTGCCAAGTACCGTGATGTTTGCAGGTTTTTGAAGAAGCCCAGAGAATTTTCCTCTAAAATGTCTGTCACCACCTACAGCACTTGGGGTGGATTGGCTCTGAATGAAGTAGACAGGGAGAGTGGGCACACAGAAAGCTTTGCCTGTGGAACAGCCTTGGCTTGCTACTGAGAAAATACTGAAAAGCCAGAAAAGTGTCACAGTGTCCATCAGAGAAAAGCAATGCTCATTTCAGGGAGACCCGCCTGGACATTTAAACACTAACAGATTGCATTTGTACTGTGAAAACCTGAATTAACCCCAGGCAGCAATGTCAAGCCAGCTAAACCACTGACCTGCAACTACCATTATTTTGCTGGAAGAAGCATATATCTAAAATAGCCAACTCAAAGGAAAGGATTACAGTCTCTTTTTCACCTCCAGAAATCCTTCTTAGAGTGTTTTCCTATGGAAAAACTGTCTCTGTACCTCCTTTCATAGGAGACCTGCCAATGTCTGCAGGGGTGGAGCAGGAATCCTCCAGCAGTGACGGTTCAGTTGCTGGAGGTCTGGGCTTGCTGGTATTCTGGGAGTCATCAGTAATTAGGGGCAATGGGTTATTTTACAAATCATTTACTTGCATGGGAACTTGCCCTACCATATATTTTGCATGCTTGTGAAAAGCCCAGATTGACAGGAAGATAACAAAGCACACTAGTGAAACTTCTTATGAAACAAATTCAGCCTCAATTCTAGGTGTCATACAGTAGCAAACAGTTCATTCTCTGGAACGGTATAGCCCATGGGCTGATTACATGGATATATATAGATGTAAGTATGTAGGGCTTTTCTGTCCTTGATTCAAGCACTTCAAATCTAAAGCCAGCTCCAGCTTTTACATGGCTCCATTAGCTGTATGTTATACAACCGTATATTGCTTGCTCTGCCTGCAGACACTTAGCAGATTCATGCAATCACAACCCCACAGAACCCACACAAAAAACAAAAACAAAAAAGTTTAAAGTAATAAAAAAAAACACATTAAAAATATGAATTTATAATGTTTATTTCATATCACAGGAAATACTGTGCTAAAATTGTCACTAGATTTATCTGATGTAAGCAGAAATTTACTGCCAATTATTGTTGGAATTTTGCTTAAATGTTTGTAGGCAGTCACAGACATCCCAGCTGCATCTAAAAGTAGTCCATAGGAGTCTTAGAGATAACTAGAATGTTACAAATATTAAAGATACGTAACTGTGTTTGCCTCAGTGCAGTTATCCATTTTCAGAATTGTTTTTACTGAATTCTGATAGGAATTCATTAGCCACCAGTATTACTTAGGTCATTGTCAGCTGTCTAATCTGGTAGTTTTGAAAAGAATTCAGGTTATTAAAGTTTACCAATAGTTAAAAAAAAAAAAAAAAAAAAGTGCATTTCATGTGACAGCTGGCCTTTGATCAAATATGTTTTCCAATGGCATATTTTCATGCAATTCCTTCCATCAACATATGGCCTCATTACTTGATGCACTGTCAGTGAACTTTGTACAGCATAGTTTGCTGGGCTTTACATATAAACTGCAGTACAGAGAGAGACATGCCGGAAGGATTTTAATTTACATTTCCAACAGATTTTGATTTAATAATTCATGGTCATATACTTGAACTCTTTTGGAGGAATCTTTTTTATGTTGCTTGTCCAACTAATTTTGTATCAACACTTTGTGCAGCCAATGTGTAAAACAATATTCAGCTGAACGTGTACATGGCTGTGCAGCAGTCTGTGTTGGCACATTAATCTAGTTATTATATTGGTAGGCTGAATATATTTGCTTTCTTGCTTTTTTTTTTTTTTAACTTTTAAATGTTTTATTTCATTTACGTTTGGAAATTATGTGACAGAGAGGCAGCAGAGATGCTATTACACATCCCATTTGCAAGCTTACACAATTAATTGTGTCCTAATTTAATGTAGACCTATTCCTCTTGATGTGTCTCCCCTGAGTGCTCATCAACACAGCACCTGAGTAGTTTAAAAGCTTTAATGTCTCTATTGTCTCTCCTCTATCCTCGCCATTATGAGATAATTGATTTTTCTTTAATGGTATGATAGGAGATGACATCACTTGCAGAAGGTCACACTGGCAGTTAGTACAAGTACCACATCCCCTCAGACATCCAGGCAGTGCCTTAGTCACCCGGCCACCCTTCTCACCAGAGACTACAGACTGCTGGCTGAAATTCCTGTGTGACATCAGTGACCACTTCCAGTGTTTCATTCTTGATTTAAGCCCTTGTGCAAACTGCAGAAAATAACAAGCAATCACACTTTCGTTTTCTACAAACAAGAATTTCACAGAGCTGGGTAAGAATGAAGACACACCCAGAGTGAGTCCTGACATCATTATCAAAGATTTAACAACCCTAGATATTCCCTGCTAACTAACTTGACTATTTTCAAGGGTTAGAACATACTGCTACCAGAGCCTCAGAGAAGTTTCTGCTTGTATTGCAGCAGAAGTCAATTTATACTTGGTTCAAGAGAGTTGTTTTAGTGGTCTATTTTTAAGCTGCTTTGTGAAGTGTTTTAGCACAACAGTTCCTGGAATCTGAAGCAGCCATACAAAGAAAGAAAACAAGAATTCAGGCATCACCACCTCCATTCAACACTGAACTATTTCCACTTTGGTTTAAAACCATAACTTTCCTTTGTCTCATGAGGATAAAGTGAGGACACAGACAGCATAGATTAATCAATACTTAACTGAAAAACAGCAATGCTTTTTAGAAAGCTAACCAGTTGTTTATAGGGGAGGTGTCAAAACCAAAAAATTCATATGAAAACAGATAGGGTGTAAATCACCGAAGTGGAAAAAGACCTGAAAGATCTAATATACTCCAGCCCAAACATCTTTGTGTCACCAATACTTCTCACTAAACCATGTCCCTCAGTACAACCACTAAGTCCCCTCTGGCGCAACTTGAGGACATTCTCTCTCATCCTATTGCTAGTTACATGGGAGAAGAGCCCAATCCCCACCTTGTCACAGCCTCCTTTTAGGCAGCTGTAGAGAGCAATTAGATCTTCCCTGAGCCCTCTCCTCCCCAGACTAAACCACCACAGTTCCCTCAGCAGTTCCTCATAAGACTTGTGCTCCAGACCCCTCACAGCTTTGTTGCCCTTCTCTACACATGCTCCAGGGCCTTGATGTCTTTCCTCTAGTGAGGGGCCCAAAACTGAACACAGTACTCAAGGTGAGTACTCACCAGTGCTGAGTACATGGGGATGATCACTTCCATGCTCCTGCTTGCAACACTGTTTCTGATGCAAGCCACGATGCCATTGGTCTTCTTGGCCACCTGGACACACTGCTAGCTCATGTTTAGCTGAGCACTGACCATTATATCCAGGTCTGTTTCCTCTACGCAGTCTTCCAGCCACTCTGACCCAAGCCTGTAGTGTTACCTGGGGTTGTGGCCACTCCCTGGCACCTGGTCTTGCTGAACTTCCTCCCATTGGGTTCAGCCCAATAATCCAGCTTGTCCAGCTCTGTAGTGCCTTCCCACTTCCAGAGAGATTGACACTTCCTCCCAACATGGTGCCATTTGCAAACTTACTGAGGGTGCGCTCAATGCTCTCATTCAGGTCATCAATAAAGATATTGAAGACAACAGGCCCCAGCACCAATCCCTGGCAAACACCACTCATGACTGTTGGATTTAACTCAATTTGTCAGCACTCTCTGGGCCCAGACCTTCAGCCAATTCTTCACCTAGCAAAGAGTGTACTAATCCAAAATGTGCACAAGATGAGTAAAGTATGCACACAGAATGGGTATAGAAACCATATTAGCAGTATAATTTAATCCAGGAGTGCCAGATATTGTACAGCCAATCTTGTCTTGCCTATCACATGAGAATTATCCACCATAATCAAGTGTCACAATCATTGACACTGTATTTGAGATAATGCTTTTGACTGCCCTGAACAAATAAGAAGGGGATTTATTGTTATATTCTCTCTGGAACAAGAAGAAGCTGATTGAGAAATAACACTGGATGGACTGGTGACACCCAGACAAAACCAAAAAAAAAGAGAAAATCAACTACGTATTCCAGCCTGATTTTTTTTTCCTGTTCACATCAGCAACTCTTTCCTGTCAGTCTGTTATCTGCCAGATGGATCAAGAAGGGGAGGCCACTGTAGTTAGTACTCTAAATGCTTGTTAAGGGTGTGGGGAGAAAAATGACTAGAAAGGATTTGGCGTCCATGCCAGCTTAGCTAGAAAGGGGATGTAGTGAAGATTGAGTTGTGTTTCCATAGCCACAGATGAGCAGGTGGAAAACATCCACCACAGGTGCTTGTTCTATAGAGGATCCCATTCCCTGGTAAAATAGGCACTTTGCAAAGAAACCAAAACTTGAAGATATCCAGGACTCTTTATCTCAGACGAGCCCTATGCAAGTTTACGAAATCTCTTGGGATCATCATGATTAACTATCTTAAGCTATTCCCCACCGGGCTTTAGTGCTTTTAAACTGCTGACCCTTTGAATTAAAGAAGTAGATTTCTCTTTTCACAGCTGTGACTCAACACAGAGTGGAATTCAGAGGCATCTGAAAACAAAGCCAGGCACAATTTAAAACAAAATCCTTCAATGACAGATTTACAGAGTGATAGCTGCATCTGGAGCATAGAGATATAACTGTGTACTAACATGCGTTACACAAAAACCATACATAGACTTGTCCTATGAAGGGCAATTTCTTCATTAAAAAAAAAAACAACCAACAAGCAAAAAAAGAAAAACAAACAAAAACAAAACAGGATGAGTAGGAATAAAACATCATAAAACCTAAATATTGACTACTCAAAAGAAAATTTGGTCCATGGATCTTTTAGCAATCTAAGTGGCAATCACCCTGGCAATAAGGAGGACAATGATAACCTGTCAGAAAAATTATTCCTTGATCTTCTTTAGGAGCTACAATGCACATCTGAAATCCCTGTGCTTGGGGATAAAATAATGGTAAGATGTAGTTTATAAAGTGTATAATACCTTTATTGTGTTCAATACTAAATATGCAGTAAGTAGCACATATGCCATTGAGTCTTTGTAAATGTGGAGTCCTCAGCATAGGAGAAACATGGACCTGTTGGAGCACGTTTGGAGGAGTGCCACAAAAATGATCCAAGTGACGGAACACTTCTCCTATGAGAACAGGCTGAGAAAGCTAAGGCTGTTCACAGCCCGGAGAAAAGAAGGCTCTGGCGAGACCTGATAACTGACCTTTCAATATCTGAAGGGGAGATACAGAAAAGAAGAGGATAGACTCATTAGCAGGACAAAGGGTAGTGGTTTCCAACTAGATCAGGGGAGATTTCAATTGGATGTAAGAAAAAGTTTTTAAAATAAGAGTGTTGCAGCACTGGAACAAGTTGTCCAGAGAGGTGGTGGATGTCCCATCTCTGGGGACATTCAAGGTCAGGTTGGATGGGACTGTGAGCAACCTGATTTAGCTGTAGGTGTCCCTGTTCATCGCAGGGGAGTTGGACTAGATGACTCTTAATGGTCCCTTCCAAATAAAATGATTCTATGATACTGTGTTTATCATTCAAATGTCAAAGCTGGGAAAGCTGTTGCTAGATGTACTTAGTCACAATTTTAGGTGAACCTGAAGTAAGTAAAAAGTGGAATCAGATATCTTGAAGACACTAAAGCATAGTAAACAGTTACAGAGGAATAAACCAGTTATTCATTTTCGCAGACATTGCAAAAGCAAAACAGCAAAGACTACTGGAAACTTTTTCTCTTGTCTGTGAGCTGGAGTATGTGACTTGCATTAATGGCACAGGGAATAATGTACTTGCACTCAAACTCAGGACTAGCTGATGTCAAATGAAGTTCAACCATTCATATTAATGGGATCAGCATTTGTCTGAGGAAATGGAAGCCTCTTAGACCTTAGGGTCACGAATTGACAAGCTATCGAACATTTCCTCTGTTGTGCTGACCATCCTCCATCCTCAGTGAGATCAGCTGTCTAGACCCTTAGCTCTACTACAGCTGCTTTGTGTTTCTCCAGAGGCATAGAAAGAGCTCTTTGCTAATTCTTCCTGAGTAATGCATAATACAGGGTGAGAACTCACAACTCTCTTCCTAGGACACACGGAACAGCCACATTTCTCCTGAAAAATGATAGTCATATGCATGCAATGTGTGAGTTTTGTTAGTCCAGTAATCTGTGTTTGAGACAAATGGTGACAGAAGTGTTGTTCATTACAAAAATGATGATGATGATGATGATGATGATAAAAGAAACCAAACTCAAAACACTGGAAGCACTTGAAACATCAAAGATGACTTTAAATTTGTATAGGAAAAAAATATATATATATTGCTGAGCAGCTATTATCTCACACCATTAATAAATTGGGAGGAGGCAAGAAACAGTTCATGGAAAAATACATTTCTTGACAAGCTCCAAAGCATTTATGTTGTAATCATTCTAGCAATCAGCAAGCAGTAATTTCAGATGGCTGATACAAAACTGTGGCAGATATTGTCTGCCAAAACTGTAGAGTACAAAAAGAAAAACACTGCAGCAGAATATTTTTTTCTTCTTAATATTAAGTAGAGCAATTTTGAGAGTAAAGACATAATTTTCACCATCACCATTAATATTCATTGTAATAAGAACAACAATAACAGCACTCATAACACGTTTTATGGTTTCTTTATGCAACAACAATTCTGTCAGGGGCAAATTTAAATTTTGTGGATGATAAGAAAGTTGTCTTTTGGCAGTCAGGATATATGGAATGAGTCAACTCATAAAGCTCACTCAAATATTGGCACCTCTGTTTCTTTATAGGCACCTCAGCCTCATTCTTGTTTTTCAGAAGTGCTTGTATAAACATAAAAACATTTTTAAAAGGATAAGAATCCAGCATGAAAGGCCAATCACAACAAAAGGATGAGTCCAATAAAACAAACAAAATTAAAATAAATGCTTTAGGTGCATGATAAAAAAATTCAATATTATAAGTCACTGAACTGACTCATGACCTATGAATTAATTATGCCCCTTTTAATTGCTCCACAAAACAATCTCCATTCTGAAAAAGATGAACATATTTGCTACAGCTGACTGGTTTTTGTTGGTCTATGATATACGAGTTATGGCACTGAAGTTTGGCTACATGTTTACAAAGCAGCACACAGAAGATGCACAGGTAGATCAGTAAATATCTTCCGTATATGCTTGCATAATTACCAGGAGAAACCTTTAGGAAAAAATTGCAAATATATTCCTCATAGAAATAGAAGATAAAGTGGAAAAGCTAAAAAACAGGAATGTAAATGTATACACTAAATAATTGAGAAACTAATCACATTTGAGCTTTTGACAACTTCACTGTTGCCTCTCTGTTTGCTTTGCTAATCAATATGTAGCACTAAACACGTTACTGATTTTCTGCATTCAAACTGTGCTTCACTGATCATTTCTTATTCCAGAAAAAGCCTCTCAGACAACTCCTTACTTAAATAAGACTGTAAATTTGTTTAATGAATTACACCTAAGGTTCGTCCGGTCTAGAAGTCTGTTTTCAGCAGTAAGTGTAAGTAAATGTAAGGAAGACTAAGAATGGAGCATTCGTATATGATATTACCCTTCCCTTAGCACTCTCGCTTCTCCACATCTATTTTCAGCTCAGGAGATTTCCTCAGCCTACTGTAGCTTGACTATTTTTACCCCTCCCCCCCCTCCCCCCCCCAATCTACTGGATATCGCTTTCAAGTACTTCTCCAGCCTCCCTTTGAGCCCTTATAAAATTCTTACATCTGCATGTCTACTACCAATTACATGAGGAGCCACCTCCTGCACCAACATCACAATGTGACAACATACTATTTTTCTTACATATATATCACCACCTTCATAAAGTAGATCAACAAAATTTATGTACATGTATATCTAAATTTACTGTTTTAGGATTATTCTGATTTTAAAGTGAAGGTCATCCAGCAGTGCTGACATCAGAGGCACTATATTTTAGAGGCATGCTATATTTTATTATGCAATAGATGTATAGATTGGCTGGGAAATTAAGAGAAAATTGGTTACAAAAAATAAAGGTGGTAGTAGTGGTCAATTTCAATAAGAGTTTGCTGCCAGAGCACTGGAACAGGCTGCCCAGGGAGGTTGTGGAGTCTCCTTCTCTGGAGATGTTCAAGACCTGCCTGGATGCCTATTTGTGTGACCTGGTGTAGGGAACCTGCTTTGGCAGGGGGTTGGACTCAATGATCTCTGGAGGTCCCTTCCAACCCCTACAATTCTGTAATTCTGTGATTCTGTGATTCTGTGAAAAATATCTTGCTATTATTATTGCACAAGATGAAATGTATGGTTTCATAACTGAATCTTTGCTCAGAACCCAGGACAGGCTTTTAACTTTGAACCAAAAATAGTTTTTGCCAAACTTGGCAAGTATATGGCTGGGAAAATCAGAGAGTTTCACTGCCAACAGTGTCTCAACACCACTAGCAGAAAAGCTCCCATACTTTCTCCTTAGTGAACACCTTCAGGCAGTAGGATGGAAAAAATATCCCAGAGCTCTCCACTAGACTAGTTCTGTCACCCCTCTCCCTCACATGGTCCTCTAAATCTCTCCAGTAAAATAAATTTTACTGGACTGAAGTGTTCCTTTTTTTTTCCTTTTTTTCCTCATATCCATAACTTTCAATCTAATTATAAAGGATGTAAGGGGGATGACGGAATGGTGTTACTTTTGCACAAGTTGAGAATACACTTTTTAAATCTTCTCAAAATAGGTAAACATTTTAGGGTAAATAATTAAAAAAAAAAAAAGTATTTTAAGATATATGCTATAAAAATATTATATGGATATTGCAGTTAAAAGTTCTGTAAATCTCTGCATCTCAAGGTGTGAGCACTGTAAGAAACAACAACATACAGCTGAGAACAGTAAAACTGTGAAGATTTATGTTTTCCATTGAAACATCTGCTCTTACCCATTCTTGGTGCCAGAACGGCAGACTGGATGAGCTACTTCTTTATTCCAGCCAGGCGTTTCCTCTACTCTTGGACATTAGGTTAAAATGTGATGAACATCTTATTCCCAATGGAGAATTTTCGCTTTCATAAAGTCAGTAGGTCAAAACTTGAAATTTACTGCTCACAAAAGGGATTCCTCAGTTGTGTGTGTCCAGTAGACAAATCTAAATACCGAGGAACAATTGCCCATTATATACTTAATGCTTATATTACTCACATACACTGACATTAATTTAAGGGTCTGTCAGAACTTTAGTGATATCCTACACAACGAATCATGACGGGTAGTAAATCTGGATGCATTGTCTAAATCTCATAGAAATGCTACAATGAATCCTACAGGAAAGGATTCTTTTCCTTTTACAAAAATAAATAAATAAATAAATAAATAAAGGAAAATGAACTCAATAACATAAGTTGTAATTATGCTAAAATATCAAGTTACATCTACTTATTTGTAATTAAAATATCTGTAGTTATTTTGATTTTCTCTATAAAAACATCAAGTTTCAAGTAAGTCAGTGACTGCAGATGACATTTCTATGTTTGCCTAGTGGTTTGCAGTGATGTTTAAAAAATCTCACATTTATAAAGTCCTGTGGCATTTTCATCAAAAATTAATATTAAAACAGTGATGGAAAACATTACACTTTTTGGAAAAAAAATTCTCATTAAGTTTTAATACACAAATGTCACACCTCCTTTTTCTATTACAGCTACTTTTAAGATTTTCCAAAGGTAGCTACAATTTGGATTTGATTCTGCTATTGGAAAGTGCCAAAAATACCCAATTATAGTAGGAAAATGTTGTGTGCACATATACGTATGTGTTTGTCTACAATCTGTGTGAGCAATTGAAAAATGTCCAAAATATACACAGAGAAAACCACGTTGTTAAAATTACTCTTATGCAGAGTAAATTTCTCTTTAAAGCACCAAATAATGGAATGACAGCAGAGACTGCTCAGTACTAGAACATAATGCTTCATTTAACGAGTAATCTCCAGAGCGTATGGATGTTTACCTCACTCTGGGCAAGCTCAAGCGCACAGACAATTACGGTACTTTGTCTGATGTGCAATAACTTGTTAAGCAACTGTAATGAGACCACATGATTCCACAAGCTTATACACAGCATTTCTATATTTTCTCCATGCCAATATGACATTTTAACTCTCAAATATTAAATACTTAAGAAAAAATAAGAATCCCCAAAGCTAGAATGGCTAAATCCAGATCCACAAATCAATGGACTTGGTCAAAACTGTAAGCCAAGTTCAAAATCTCTTCAAGTTTGGCAGGTACCTTGCCTGAATCCACCCTGCCCTGAGGAAGAATGAAGGGAAGGGAAGGGAAGGGAAGGGAAGGGAAGGGAAGGGAAGGGAAGGGAAGGGAAGATTTTGCAATAGCAATGCAATAAAGCAGTCAAATTGTATTGTTTCTTTGGTGAATAATAGTGAATTGATGACAGATTTATTAATATGACCAATTGATTGAATACAAAAGAGGAGAAGAGAGGAGAAGAGAGAAGAGAGGAGAAGAGAAGAGAAGAGAAGAGAAGAGAAGAGAAGAGAAGAGAAGA
>NW_024965745.1:0-1803 GCF_019238085.1 Lagopus leucura
CATCCCAGTGCCCCCAGTACAACCTGCTGCCATCCCAGTATGGCCCAGTGCCCCCGAGTACATCCCAGTTCCATCCCAGTACATCCCAGTTCCATCCCAGTGCCCCCAGTCTTCTCCCAGTGCTTCCCAGTACATCCCAGTTCCCTCCCAGTGCCTCCCAGTCTTATCCCAGTGCTCCCAGTACATCCCAGTTCCATCCCAGTCTCCTCCCAGTGCTCCCAGTACATCCCAGTTCCCTCCCAGTGCCGCCACATCCCTCCCAGTGCCTCCCAGTACAACCTGCCCCCATCCCAGCATGGCCCAGTGCCTCCCAGTACATCCCACTTCCATCCCAGTACATCCCAGTTCCAGTACATCCCAGTTCCATCCCAGTACATCCCAGTTCCTTCCCAATAAATCCCAGTTCCATCCCAGTGCCCCCAGTACAACCTGCTGCCATCCCAGTATGGCCCAGTGCCCCCCAGTACATCCCAGTTCCATCCCAGTACATCCCAGTTCCATCCCAGTGCTCCCAGTTCACCCTGCCCCCATCCCAGTATGGCCCAGTGCCTCCCAGTACATCCCAGTTCCGTCCAATTGCCCCGAATTCCCTCCGAGTGCCTTCCAGTACATCCCAGTACATCCCAGTTCCATCCCAGTCTCCTCCCAGTGCTCCCAGTACATCCCAGTTCCCTCCCAGTGCCACCACATCCCTCCCAGTTCCTTCCCAGTACATCCCAGTTACGTCCAATTGCCTCCAATTCCCTCTTGAGTGCCTCCCACTACATCCCAGTACATCCCAGTTCCCTCCCAGTGCCTCCCAGTCTTCTCCCAGTGCTCCCAGTACATCCCAGTTCCTTCCCAGTACATCCCAGTTCTGTCGAATTGCCCAGAATTCCCTCCAAGTGCCTCCCGGTACATCCCAGTACATCCCAGTTCCATCCCAGTGCCTCCCAGTCTCCTCCCAGTTCCCTCCCATTGCCCCCATTTCCCTCCCAGTGCCCCCCAGTACAACCTGCACCCATCCCAGTGAAACCTACAGCCATCCCAGTATGGCCCAGTGCCTCCCAGTACATCCCAGTACATCCCAGTGCCCCGCTTCCCTCGCATTGCCTCCCAGTACATCCCAGTACATCCCAGTGCCCCGCTTCCCTCCCAGTGCCTCCCAGTACATCCCAGTTCCCTCCCAATAAATCCCAGTGCCTCCCAGTACATCTCACTGCCTCCCAGTTCCCTCCCAGTGCCCCCCAGTACATCCCAGTTCCCTCCCAGTACATCTCAGTGCCTCCCAGTTCCATCCCAGTGCCCCCAGTACATCCCAGTGCCCCCCAGTACATCCCAGTTCACCTCCCAGTGTCTCCCAATAAATCCCAGTGCCTCCCAGTTCCATCCCAGTGCCCCACTTTCCTCCCAGTGCCTCCCAGCTCTTTTGCAGTGCCTCCAGTACATCCCAGTTCCCTCCCAGTGCCTCCCAATAAATCCCAGTGCCTCCCAGTACATCTCACTGCCTCCCAGTTCCCTCCCAGTGCCCCCCAGTACATCCCAGTTCCCTCCCAGTGCCTCCCACATCATCCCAGTTCACCTCCCTCCCCCCCCCGTTCCCCACTCACTGCTGGGGGGCTGCTGGGGGTGGGGGACGGGGTGGCAGTGGGGGATGGGCTGGGGGTGCCCCCCCCCTCGGCTCCGCCCGCGCTGACGATGGACACCGCCGTCACCCGGCCATAAAGATCCAGGGCCACCAAGGCGTTCTGGGGACAAAGGGACAGAGGGACACGTCAAGGGGGGGGTGTGACATCATAACGGGGATGTGACATCATGGGGGGG
>NW_024965746.1:0-3820 GCF_019238085.1 Lagopus leucura
ACATCCCCCCCCATACCTGCAGCTTCCAGAGGAAGTCGAGGCGCGCTGTGGACTCCACCTGCTGTGCATGGAGGTACAGGGCCAGGGCGAAGACCCCCAGCACCACGGGGGTGACGTAACGCAGAGCCACCTTCCCCTCCACCGGGCTGCGGGACCCCAGACCCACTGCTGAGTGCTGGGGGTGGGGGCGCAGCTCTGCCCCTCCCCGCTAATGGGGATGCGGCACTGGGGTCTGCGCCCACCTCGGGGGTCTCCAGGCTGCGCCCCCAAAGGTGCATCTGGAGCCCGGGGGCACAGCCAGACCCCAGCAACCCCAAAAAGATCCCCGCCAGAGCCCAAAGACCCCCTGACCCCAAAGACCCCCCCGACCCCAAAGATGCCCCCCGACCCCAAAGATGCCCCCAGAGCCCACTCCCCACTCACCATTCCCCCTGGGTGCCGTTGAAGGAGGGTCTGTAGGGAGAGCACAGGGGGGTCACCGAGAGGCAGAGACCCCATGGTGACCACAAGGGGGACCCTCCAGGGACACAGAGGGGACAGGGGGACACAGTAGGGACCAGAGGTGACATGGAGGAACGGGGGGGGTCACAGCGGGTGGTGGTCCTACGGTGAACACCTGATGACCCCAAGGGGGCACAGAGGGGACCCTATAGGGATACAGAGGGGACAGAGGGTCACAGTGGGGTGGTGACCCCATGGTGGGACTCCAAGGGGACACAGAGGGGACCCTATAGGGACATCGATGCAACAGGGGGACACAGTAGGGACCCAGAGGGGACATGGAGGGGGCAGGGGTCACAGTGGGTGCTGCTCCTATGGGAGCAAGGGGACACGGAGGCTACAGCGAGACGCAGCGGGGCGGCGACTCCACGGCGACCCCAAGGGGACACGGAGGGGACCCTACGGCGACGCAGCGGGGCGGCGACCCCAACGACCTCCGCCGTAGCGACCCGGAGGCGACGGCGGGGACCCGGGCGACTCACAGCGCGTGCGCCAGCAGCAGCAGATCCGCGTTGTCGAAGAGCGCGGCGTGCGGCCCCTCGGCCAGCGCCAGGTAGGCGCCCCCCAGCGCCGCCCCCAGCAGCAGCTTCCCGGCGCTGCTCAGCTGCAGGAACGCGGCGGCCGCCAGCAGGCTGAGCACCACGCCGAGCGTCGCGTACTGCGGGCACAGCGCGGGCGACACCGCGCCGCACGGACGCCGCGTCACGGCACCACGGGCGGGGGGCGCCGCGAGTGGGGCGGCAGCGCCTGGGGACGTGGCGCCTCTGGGGACCCCGCGGCAGCACCCATAGGGACGTGGCACCTTTGGGCGCCCTGTGGGCACCATGGGGACGTGGCACCTCTGGGGACCCCACTGCAGAACCTATAGGAACCCAGCCCCTTTGGGGACCCTATGGCAGCACCCATGGGGACGTGGCACCTTTGGGCGCCCTGTGGGCACCATGGGGACGTGGCGCCTTTGGGGACCCCATGGCAGCACCGTGGGGATGTGGCACCTCTGGGCGCCCTGTGGCAGCACCCATGGGGATGTGACCCCTCTGGGGACCCCGTGGGCACCATGGGGACAAGGCTCCTTTGGGGACCCCATGGCAGCACCCATAGGGACATGGCACCTCTGGGCACCCTGTGGGCACCATGGGGACGTGGCGCCTTTGGGGACCCTGTGGGCACCATGGGGACGTGGCACCTTTGGGGACCCCACTGCAGAACCTATAGGAACCCAGCCCCTTTGGGGACCCTATGGCAGCACCCATGGGGACGTGGCACCTCTGGGGACCCCATGGGCACCATGGGGACGAGGCTCCTTTGGGGACCCCATGGCAGCACCCATAGGGACATGGCACCTCTGGGGACCCCACTGCAGAACCTATAGGAACCCAGCCCCTTTGGGGACCCTATGGCAGCACCCATGGGGACACCGCATCTCCACAGAGCCCATGGCAGCACCCACGGGATCCCAGCCGCTCTGGGTCCCCCCCACCCACTGCCAACCCCACTTTTAGGACCCCCCCCATCCCCACTCACCTCAGGGAAGTCGCAGTCCCCCCCCTGCGGGCGGCACAGCCCTGGAGGGGCTCCCAGTGAGATGTTGAGGGCGCGCAGCTCGCAGGGCCCCACGGCGGCAGGGCTGACATTGAGGGCGCGGGCGGCGCAGTCCCGCAGCGGCACCCGACTGCAGGAGAACTGTGGGGTGATGGGGGAAAAGGGGGGGGCAGCGGGGTGAGGGGACGCCCCAGACTCCCCCCCCACCCCCCCCAGGCCCAGATCTCCCCTTTACCCCCATCCCCACCCCGTACCATGTTGATAAAGGCGGTGATGAAGACGAGGACGACGACGAGGACGGCGGTGGCGGTGCTGCGGGTGCGGGAGCGGACGATGGCACGGGACAAACGCTGCAGCACGGGGGGGAACAGCTGGGATGGGGGGGGGGGGGAACTCCGTTAAGGTCCAGCCAACGAACCGCCCCACGGACACACGGCCGCCCCACTGCCCCCCCCAACTCACGGTGATGCACGAATGCACGGCGCAGATGAAGAGGATGGAGGAGAGGAGGAGGAAGGCTCCAACGTAGGCACCGATCATCAGTGGGGAGCTGTGGGGAGGATGGCGAGCGCTATGGGGCAGGCTATGGGGTCCATGAGGGCTCTGAGTGCTATGGGGTGGGGCTGTGAGTACTATGGGGTGGGCTATAGGGCCTATGGGGGCTGTGAGCGCTATGGGGTGGGCTATGGGGTCCATGAGGGCTCTGAGTACTATGGGGTGGGCTATAGGGCCTGTGGGGTGTTGCAGAGAGCTGTGGGGCGGGCTGTGAGCGCTGTGGGGTGGGCTGTTGGGTGTAAGGGGGACTGTGAGAGCTATGGGGTGGGCTATGGGGATCCAGGGGGGTGGCAGGGAGCTGTGGGGTGGGGGCTGAGTGCTATGGGGCGCTATGGGGCGCTATCAGGCGCTATCGGGTGCTATGGGGCACTATGGGGCGCTATGGGGCGCTATGGGGTTCTATGGGGTTCTATGGGGCGCTATGGGGTGCTATGGGGCGCTATGGGGCACTATGGGGCGCTATGGGGTGCTATGGGGCGCTATGGGGCACTATGGGGCGCTATGGGGCACTCACAGGGGGAAGATGATGAGCTGCACACAGCAGATGAAGCAGAAGACGAGCAGAGCGCAGCCCACGTAACCCCCAAAGCGGTTATCGACCTTCTTGGAGTACTGCAAGGGGGGATGAGGTGAGGATGTGGGGGGACAGGGGGGGATGTGGGGGGACGGGGGGACACCAGGAGGTTGGAATGGGAAGGAAAGGGGGGGGCAAAACAGAGGGGACCCCAAAGGACGAAGGGGAGAGAAATAGGGGACCTGAAGGGATGGTGGGGAACAGAGGGACCCCAAGGGATGGAAGGGAATTGGGGGAGCCCACAGGATGGAGGGGGAATAGAGAGGGGAAATAGGGGACCCCAAAGGATGGAGGGAGAACAGGGCACCCAAAGGATGGATTGGGAATAGAGTGGGGAAATAGGGGACCCCAAATGATGGAAGGGAATTGGAGTTCCCAAAGAATGGTGGGGACTTAAGGGATCCCAAAGGATAGTGAGGGAATTGGGGATCCCAAAGGATGGAGGGGGAATAGAGGGGAGAAATAGGAAACCCCAAAGGATGGAGGGGAAAGAGGGGACCCCAAAGGATGGATGGAAAGGAATAGGGAACCCCAAAGGATGGAAGGGAATTGGGGATCCCAAAGGATGGAGGGGAAGTAACAGAGGACCCCTAAAGGATGGAGGGGGAACAGGGGACCCCAAAGGACGGGGGGGGAGAGTGGATGTGG
>NW_024965747.1:0-6959 GCF_019238085.1 Lagopus leucura
GAAAAGAAAAGAAAAGAAAAGAAAAGAAAAGAAAAGAAAAGAAAAGAAAAGAAAAGAAAAGAAAAGAAAAGAAAAGAAAAGAAAAGAAAAGAAAAGAAAAGAAAAGAAAAGAAAAGAAAAGAAAAGAAAAGAAAAGAAAAGAAAAGAAAAGAAAAGAAAAGAAAAGAAAAGAAAAGAAAAGAAAAGAAAAGAAAAGAAAAAAAGGATAACAAAGTTTTGAAAAAGGCTCGCAGTACTATGGCAGTGGGGTCTCTCCGGGATGCAGAGCCGTGGGGATGGGAATGGAGCTCCCCCAAATCTTACCTGGAAGTCTGGGGAGCGGGGCTAAGGGCAAGCGGCCCGATTTGGGGAGGGGAGAAGCGTTTGTTTGTTAACGGGCCGCATTTCTAGCGTGACGATAAATACATCCAGAGGTCAGTCAATGTATAACACGCGGCCCGGCTCCATCTGCAGCCCCCTCCTCGCTGCAGCCCCCCCTCAAACCCGCACCCCCCAGCCCCGAGCAGCTCCACAACTTCTCCTACGCCCAAAGAAGTCCCTGATTTATGGAGTTTGCCGATGCTAAGTGAATACTGTCTGTCAGGCAGCGCTGAAAGGCGCTCCGCACTAATACAAGAAAAGGGCTTTGTGTTGCTAAGCGATCAGAGCAGATGTAATGAGATTTACCCCAATCCTGCTTTGCCCTTTCCCTATCTTCAGTAAAATTGTGTGTGTGTATTTTCTTTCTTTCTTTCTTTCTTTCTTTCTTTCTTTCTTTCTTTCTTTCTTTCTTTCTTTCTTTCTTTCTTTCTTTCTTTCTTTCGGGAGGGGGGCCGAGGGGGGGAATTTCGGAGACGGCCTTACGCATTGTAGTGAACAACGGCGTAACTTTGCCTTTAGTTTAATGAGTCTGGATATTTACTATTCAGAAGTGAGCAAAAAAGAACACCTGTCTACACAAGGAAGAGAAATTTCGCCTTTGTAACAGAATGAAACATTATCCTAATGTTATATTCATAGCTATAAATTACCCGCTCTGCTTTCTTTGCATACCTTATCTGCACGCCGGCAAAAGTGGGTAAATAAAAAGGGAGATGCCGCAAAGGATGGAGGTGTATAGTGGTTATTATTTTCATAACTAAACATCGACTCCTAAACAGGGAGTGCTGCATTGGAGCAATGAGGGGTAACAGCGAGCTCCCCTCAGGGAAATGGCACTGGTCACTTCGGGGTGTGCGGCTGCAGGGAGTGCACTTGGAAGGCAATGTGGAGAGGTCACACTATACATTGGACATCGGAGCAGCCTGCCCAGGGAAGCGGTGGAGTCACCATCCCTAGAGGTGTTTATGGAAAGGGTAGATGTGGTACTAAGGGATATAGTTTAGTGGGCAGCAGTGGTGGTAAGTGGAAGGTTGGACTGGATGATCTTAGAGGACTTTTCCAACCGTAATGACTCCGTCATTGAGATGTCCACACATATCTGCACATCTACGTGTGAGGGTGCACAAACACACAACCTGCCACAGAACCCAGGGTGCTCCACCAAAGTTTTTCCCTCTTCTTTTTAAAGCAACGCATCCCCGCACAGTGAGGCTGGGTGGATAGCACTGCACACACACACACTCAAATACATACAAATACACACACACACACATCGCAGCTCTCTTCGCTCTTTGTTGGCTTTTTTTTTTTTTTTTTTTCCCCGTCTTTTTCTTTTTGGAAGATGCATTTTGCGCTTTGCTTTCCGCTCGGCTTGGTGCACGCCAACTGAATGTGCAATGTTGCTGGAGCCGGGCATGGAGCAGGAGGCGGATTCTGGTCACGTCCGTGCTCACTGACAACAAGCGGGCCAGCCAAAAAAAACGGAGGGGGGGGGGGGGGAAAGAAAAAGAGGAGGGGGATTGGGGGGAGGGGGGGGCAGGGGTCCAATTTCTTTTTGAATCTTGGTAATTGGGTACTTTTACACGCAGATCACGCTGTTTGGGCAGAATAACAAGTGTAGAAAGCCCGGTGTCTCAGAGCTGCCACCCATTCCTACTACGGTATTTATTTATTTTCTCCCCTTGCACCCCGCCTTCCTCCCCCCTCCCTCTACTCTATGTATGCAGCCAGGCCAGCACAGGGATGGGGCGCAGCACCTGATTTTGGGGCTCCATCCCTTGAGGGACACGCAGAGGGTGACACAGCATCCATCACCTTTAGGGTTGGGATTGCACAGTAGGGCAAGAAAGCAATGGTGATACCGCTCCATCTTTGCATATTTATATAAAGGCATACACGGTACATCTATCAGATACAAACACTTCATAGGTAGCTCAGCTCTGCCACAGGATCCTTCAACATTTCATCCTTACATTCACTGTTGTCAGTGGCAAAACACAAGTACGTGCAGCAGGCAGCCGAGCGTTTCAATTAAAAAAAGTTTTATTACGAAACTAGTTTGTATAAAACAGGGTTATACAGGGCCTGGTGAGCTTGTCATAGAGCAATACGAAAAAGGCAGTGCCAGCAGGGCCGGTTGTTTCCTTACTTGTAGTATTATCACTTGTTTTTTTTTTTGTTTTTGTTTTTGTTTTCCCCCAAAAGGCAGCATACAAAAACAGACGGCCGCCCTTCTGCGTTTGGACAATAGCTGCATAAACGTCGTTCCCTCGGAACACAGTTTAATAACGTTATTAATACATTAACAAAGTTTCTATAAAGTAAGACACGTCGGTGCTAAAGTACAGCTGGAGGGAGTCCAAGGCCTCGACAAAAGCACGGACCGAGATGGCAGCGGGAAAGTAACGCCGACCGCATGTCTACACACCAAGAGGTAAAAGCATCGTGTATTAAAAAACGTATCAAGATATACACATTTTAAACCATTTGTACAAAACCTCTATAAATCTCTCTCTCTCTTATGTACAAAAATAGCTTAATATATCCCCAAACTGGTCAGGGAGGATACAAATAGATTTTCTTATAATAAAAAAATTCACCAAAATAATTAAAAAAAAAAATTGGAAGCATTTTATGATTAAAAAAAAAAAAAAAAAAAAAGGTCAGACGGAAGGAGACTCTGGAACGGGTCAGGAAGGAGGGGGGGTTCTTTGAGTACAGCATAGCTTCATCTCGACATCTCCACTAACACCAGGAAACGTGGTCCAGAAAGCGCGGAGCGGCCGCACGGAGTAGACAGGCAGCAGGGAAAGGGCTCCTCGGTGCCACCGCGGGGCACAGAAAGGGGTTCGGGACTCCGGACTGAGGGTGGCCGCCCCGCCCGCCCCGCGGGGACGCAGCCGCCCGCCGAGAGCCGTGCCCGCACCGCCCTCCGACGGCGGGGGAGAGGAAAACGCAACAGTTGGTGGTGGGCCGGCGGTGGGGTGCTCTGCGAGCGTGGCTGCGGGAGAGGCGCTTATCTCCCCTTTCGCGAGCGTCCTGAAACGACAAGAGAGAGAGGAGGTCAGAGCCGCGCCGGGGAGAGAACCGACGGGGAAAGAGCAGTCGGGGAGAGCCGGAACCCCCTCCCCGGCCGCCGTCACGCACCCACCTACCGGGGCCGGCTCAGAACCAGCTGGTGAAGTCGAGCAGCTCCTGCTCCTCGGGGCTGAGCGGGTCGTAGGAACCCTCGTCGGAGGAGTAGGAGGAGACGGGGGAACCCGCCATGGAGTTCATGTCGTGGGAGTAACCGGGCGAGATGGTGGGAGACAGCACGCCGGCCTGGAAGGCGGCGCTGACGGCGTCGTGCTCGTCGAGCAGCTGCTGCAGGGCTCGAATGTACTCGACGGCGGAGCGCAGCGTCTCCACTTTGCTCATCTTCTTGTTGGCCGCGCCGTTGGGGACGTGCTCGCGAAGCGTGGCGAAGCCCAAGTTCACCAGCTTGACGCGGTTGCGCTCCCGCTCGTTGCGCCGCGCTACGGCGGCGGGCTGCTGCTGCGGGAGGCTGTAGCCGAAACCGCTGAAGTTGAGCCGCCTCTTGCAACGCATCAGCTCCGGCGAGGCCGAGCGCTGCCGCTTTGCGGCCCGCGCCGCGGAAGGCTTCCCGCCGGGAGACGGCCGCCCGCCCGCCGGGCTCAGTTGCGGGAGCGGCGGCGGCGGCGCCCCCGGGGGCGGCCCCGGCGGACCGGCGGCGGCGGCCACGGCGGCGGCGAAGAAGCAGGCGGGCTGCAGGAAGGGTGGCTGCCCGCTGGCCATCCCGGCGGGGCTGCCGCTGGCCATGGGCGCGGGGGCGTCGTGCGAGGCGGGGGCGCTCCCCGTTGCCCCCCGCCGGAGGTGGAGAGGGAGAGAGAGAGGAGGGGAGGGGGAGAGAGAGAGAGGAGCGGCGGCTCCCGCTCGTCACGCGCGGAAGACGGAGAAGGGAGAGCGGCCGCGAAGGGCGGCGGGCGGGCGGGCAGCCGGGCGGCTCGGACCCCCCCCCTCCCTTCGCCCTCCGAGCGGCGGCGGCGGCGGGGAGGCTCGTGGCGCTCGCGTGTGCGCGGGCTGCTTTGCAAAGCCCCTTTTGCAAAACGGCGGCCGGGGATTGTGTCTCTTATAAGGGGCGGACGGGGCTCGGGGGGTTATGGGGGACTCCCCGCCCCGGGACGCACACGCCCGCGCTGCCCCCCGCCCGCCCGCCCGCCCCCCGTTCCGCCGCCCCCGCCGCACGCGCGCTACCCGCCGCGCGGCCCCGCCTCCCCCCGCCCCCCCGGGGTCCGCTCCCCCCGCCCCCGCCCCTCCCGGGTTTGTTGTTGCAAGTGCGTGCGCTCGGCGCGTGCCGCGCTCCCGGCCCTGAGCAAACACCCGCGCCGGGGCGCCGGGCCGGGCGGCGGCGGTGGCGGAGAAGGAGGAGGAGGAGGAGGGGGGAGCGGCCCGACGGGGCGGGTCGTGGCGCGCGTGGACAGCGCGGGGATGGGGGACGTGGGGTGCACGGGGGGCGCGGTTCTGAGGTGGGGGTGGCTGTTACTTAGGGCTCGCGTAGCCCCCGGGATGCTCGGTCCCAGTCGTCACTCACAATGCTGGGGTCCTCGGGCACAGGACGGCCGCAGCACGCAGAGAGTGATTGTGTTTCCTGGGGCACCATAAAGGCTCGGGGTGTTCACCGGGGCTAAACAAGTGGATGTGCGCAGTCAGTGCACCCATGACTGCCAAATCCCATTTCCCATTATTTGCCTGGATACTCTATCCTCCCTAAACGTTGCTGCCTCCCCAAGCAGGTGATGGCATCATGAGAGCATGGGGATCCCGGGTGACACAGCCAGGGGAACACAGCCACATGGCCATGACCATTGGCACACAGCCAGGCTCAGCACTTCTCCTGCCCTCCTGGCTTGCACAAATCCATGTATCCATGCAAGACTGTCACACAGTTTTGAATATTGCTCCCCACCTTTTTGTGTCCTTCTCCACTCTGAAAACTCAGAAATTAGTACTACCTGTTGCTCTAAACAGCAGGGCTGTTGGCAGTAGCGTTAGCAAGGGTGGGATTACCTCCCTAGGAAGTTCCCAGCAAGTTGTGTCCATTGCTCACAGCAGCCTGAAGGTATGGTGGCAGTTGACCTGCACAGCGCAGTCTGCTCAGGTGTCCGTTGAAATGAGGGCAAAAAGCAGGTCTGCAGGCCCTGCAGACCTCACCCACAACAGCCTCGAGCTGCAAAGAGCCCCCCCTCTGCCACTGCAGCCCTGATTCTTGCTAAGCGCTTGGGTGTCAGCAACAGTGCAAAATGGCAGAACTGTACTGTGCACCCACTGGATGGTGTCTGAGCAAATTATCGTGGCACTCCTTAAGGCAATTGTATGATGGAAATGATTAAGTGTGTCTGTGAGGTCTAACCTCTGGCAAATCTTTTATTTCTGGGTCTTCTTCACTGATCACTGATTTTTGTTCTGATTTTTAGCTTACTGTCCCATCAAACATAGAAAATTAATTGATCTTCTCTTACAGGACACATGCAGACAGGATACAGCACTTGTTTTTAGTCTCTGCATATTGAATTTGCATTCCATTCAACACTTTCTTGATGATTTGCCCAGAGAAGCTATGGATGCCCATCTCTGGAAGTGCTCAAGGCCAGGTTAGATGGGGCCCTGGGCAGCCTGAGTTGCTGGGTGACTGCCCTGCCCACAGCAGAGGTTTGGAAATGGGTGGGCTTTAAGATCCCTTCCAGCCCAACCATTTTATTACACTGTGATTTGCTCAGGGACATCCTCTGTCTGACATCACTATGCTAGAAGCAGCATCAGGAGCTCCAGATGCAGTGCATCATCTACTCATGGTATGACATCATAGGAGTGAGAGAATGGGAACACATAAATGCTGATATTCACCTCCCAGTACTCTGGAATGGGGCAACAGAGATCAGGAAATTAATTACCAAAGGAATTGCTACCCTGTAAGCTGTAAATGTGCTTAGAGTAATTGTTCTGATGTTGCTTCAAGAACTGGCATGGAAACACCACAGCATGGAGGTTCCCGTTCTTTTCTCCAGAACGCAAAATGGGACAAGAGTTCCTGAGTCCAAAGTTCTTCAGTCTCAGGAGGCTCTGAAGGAGAGCTCTTAGAGAGGCAAAAGTTGTCAGTCCCTGAGGTCACCACATGTAACTGTGCATCAATCCTTTGCCTGTCTTTGCCCAGATTTTCCAGCTCCCTGTCACCAGGCAGTGATGGAGACAGAGCCCTTCCTTCCCTGTGCCATCCACACTGCAGTGGAACAAGCCCATCCTTCACGTTGCCCCAGTAATGCCAATCTCAGCATCTCCCCATATTGCTTGCTCCACAGAGCAAAAAGTCCAAGGCTGTCAGATATACAGATAACAAATATTGCTGCAAGGCCCCCGCTGCCACCCACTTGTGTGCATGGTCCTGCACCTGAACTTCAAAATTCCTAATTCTAACATAATGATAAATAGCCCCCCACCTTTTTATTTTTTTTTTTTTTTTTTTTCCTTTCTTTTCCTTTTCTCTTTTTCTTTGTTTTCCTTCCTTCCTTCCTTCCTTCCTTCCTTCCTTCCTTCCTTCCTTC
>NW_024965748.1:0-1259 GCF_019238085.1 Lagopus leucura
CCATAGGGAGACCCACAACTCCATAGGGAGACCCATAACAACATAGGAAGCCCCATAACCCCATAGGAAGCCCCATAACCTCATAGGGAGCCCCACAACCCCATAAGGAGCCCCATAACCCCATGGGAAACCCCACAACCCCATAAGGAACCCCGCAACCCCACGGGGAGCCCCACAACCCCATAAGGAAACCCAGAACCCCATAAGGAGCCCCATAACACCATGGGGAGCCCCCAACCCCACGGGGAGACCCACAACCCCATAGGGAGCCCCATAACACCATGGGGAGACCCACAACTCCATAGGGAGACCCACAACCCCATAGAGAGACCCACAACCCCATAGAGAGACCCACAACCCCATAGGGAGACCCACAACTCCATAGGGAGACCCATAACAACATAGGGAGCCCCATAACCCCATAGGAAGCCCCATAACCTCATAGGGAGCCCCACAACCCCATGAGGAGCCCCATAACCCCATAAGGAGCCCCACAACCCCACGGGGAGCCCCACAACCCCATAAGGAGACCCAGAACCCCATAAGGAGCCCCATAACACCATGGGGAGCCCCCAACCCCATAGGGAGCCCCACAACCCCATAGGGAGCCCCATAACACCATGGGGAGCCCCACAACCCTGTAAGGAGCCCCACAACCCCATGGGGAGACATGCAACCCCATAAGGAGCCCCACAACCCCACAGGGAGCCCCATTAACGCCATGGGG
This sequence comes from Lagopus leucura, assembly GCF_019238085.1. Classification (NCBI taxonomy): domain Eukaryota; kingdom Metazoa; phylum Chordata; class Aves; order Galliformes; family Phasianidae; genus Lagopus; species Lagopus leucura. The sequence continues at coordinate 728 of NW_024965748.1, forward strand.
AGCCCCAAAACCCCATAAGGAGCCCCACAACCCCATGGGGAAACCCGCAACCCCATGGAGAGCCCCACAACACCATGGGGAGCCCCATAACCCCATAGGGAGACCCAAAATATCATAGGGAGATCCATAACTCCATAGGGAGCCCCATAACACCATGGGGAGCCCCACAACCCCATAGGGAGACCCCATAGCCCCATAGGGAGCCCCACAACCCCATAGGGAGCCCCATAACTCCACAGGGAGCCCCATAACCCCATAGGGAGCCCCATAACTCCATAGGGAGACCCACAACCCCATAAGGAGCCCCACAATCCCATGAGGAGCCCCACAACCCCATAGGGAGCCCCATAACCCCATAGGGAGCCCCACAACCTCATAGGGAGCCCCACAACCCCATAGGGAGCCCCATAACCTCATAGGGAGCCCCACAACCCCATAGGGAGCCCCACAACCCCATAAGGAGCCCCACAACCCCATGGGGAGCCCCACAGATCCCACAGATGACCCCACAGCACAACAGACCCACACCGGG
>NW_024965749.1:0-2555 GCF_019238085.1 Lagopus leucura
CGTCCGCCGGCCTCGAGCGCCACCCGCTGGCGGCGCGGGGGATGGCGGCGCGGAGCGGGGTCGGCGCGGGGTGACGGCCCCCGACGGCGACGCGGAACGGGAGCGGAGGCAGAGGGGCTCGGGCGGGCGGCGGGGCAGCCCAGGGGCCGCGAGGGGAGCGCCTCGCCGCCTCCGCGGGGTGATGCTCGTGCGAGGCGGGCCGCGATCGCCGCGTGCTCAGTCCCCGGCGCTGGCGGCGGTCACGTCCCTCGCACGATCCGCGTTACGATATGTGTTTTTTTGTACCGTTTTCCCGCGGCGGAGGTTTCGAGAGGCGAGCGGGTCCCGCCGCTCCGCAGCGGCAGGTAGCTCTGCGGGATGAGAGCTGTGCGGCGCTTCCCTAGCTAGCGGGCGGATCGCAGGCGGTCGGTGTCGGTGCTACTTTTCTGCCTCCCAGCAAAAAAAAAAAAAAATACCATAAATCCGTTGGTGGCCATTTTGCAGTAGGATTTTGGAATCTGGCTTGTGAAATGTTGAGAGCGGTAGCCCAAATTGCACTGCCTCCCGAACAAAAGAGCCTCGGTGCGCACACAAGTGGGTTTGTTCACAGCCTCACAACACACTCACACGCAAACAATACAACATATAGAGATAGAACGTACATATCAACCGCTGCAATTCTGTTCCTTACACAGAACCCGAAATGGAACCATGCTATCGCAGCTGTATCTCTTTAAAATATCTTTTTTTTCCCTTTTTTCCCCCCCCCCTTTTTTTTTTTTTTTCCTAGTGCTAGGAAATGTGGATGTAAATTAAGGTACCACAACGCGGGGAAAAATATCCCCGAGATAATATGATCGACTCTTTCCTTTTAGTTCAAAAGATGGTAAGGGAAAACAAAATAAAATAAAAAAGAAAGAAAGATGGACCCAAACCCTCGAATCCCCAAGAAATGAAGTCCATAATTCAGTGCAGAGCTGAGCTCACTGAAATCTCAGTGCGAGCTCAACGGGAACCACAGAAATTCGCCCTTCAAAGCCTCTCCTCTCTCTCGTCCTAAAGTTTGTCACCGAGCTCTTACTCGGTATCAGTAGTGCAGATTGGGGTCAGTTTAGTGGCATTTAGAAGTGTCCCTGCAATTCATTTTCGCATTATCTGCAAGCTTATACCCAAGTTTTTATACAACGATTTTTTTACAATGATTTTTTTCTGCTTTTTTTTCTGCTTTTTTTTCTACTTAAATATCCTACAGTCGTGTAAAACTTTCTTTTCCCTCCCCTACGGACCATAAAATCCTGAACACATCGTATCGAGGCGGCCCGATGTAGCGGGAGCTGGTAAAAAGATAAACCCGAGATTTTCTACCATCTCTCATATTTCTACAGCATGAATGTTCACAATCACACACACACGATAATAATAACAGTCCCCCATGGGTCGGTTCTCACACAGGCACTCCAAGGACACTCTCGCGCACGCAGATAAATACCCAAATATTTTACAATCTGGGCCAGGTCTCTGAATGTTTTAAGCAACGCCATCTACTCGTGGCAGAAGCGGTTCTTATCTATGTACACGGCCGTAGCTCGAAAGCTCAGACTTGTGCATGTCTTAGAGCAAGTCCCGGCTGATCGCAGATGTACATCAGCCTGTGGGGATTAATAGGCTGTGACAAACCTATGCGATTTTAGTAGCAGAAGGAGCACAAGGTAAATAACAATATAACAGCGAGCGCTAAGGACGGGCCTGGTAGCATTTATTAAACACGGTTCTACTCCCCTGACTTTTCCTCTGTTTCGTCGCTGCCGGGCTGTGTGGAATTTATGAATTTGTTTTCCTTTTTCCATTTCATCCGCCTGTTTTGAAACCATATTTTAATCTGGCGCTCGGTAAGGCAGAGAGCGTTCGCAATCTCAATGCGTCGTCTTCGGGTTAAGTATCTGTTAAAATGGAACTCCTTCTCTAACTCTAGCGTTTGGTAGCGGGTGTAAGTCTGCCTCCCTCGTCTCCCATGAGCTCCATATACTGTACCTGCAGAAGTAAAGACAAAACGAGCGTGTTGGACAGGGCCCAGTGCTTTCAGACCACAAAGCCGTGCCGCTTTTCGCGGGGGGGGGGGGGGTGGGGGGGGGGGGGGGGGGGTGGGAGAGGAGGGGGCCGCGGGGGCTTTTTTGTCCCCCTTTCTTCCTGCCTGAACGGCTGAGGGTGCGGACGTGCTCATGGGGTGGCCGTGATACAAAGGGGCCGTAAGGTGGGGGCGGGAGGGGGGGAGAACTGTAGGTAGCACCCTACTCGGGTGCGGGGAGGCTGCGTGCACACACACACATACACACACACACGTGTGCGGGCAGGGCTGTGCGTGTGTGCACGTGTGTGTGCGTGTGTGTGCTGACACAAACATGCTCTATTGCTCTATAGCTACAGAGGAGCTGTAATTTAAGCATAATGATAGACATCAGCTAAAGATCATAGAACGGCCTTTGCCATTTGCTCCGGAATTTATTGCCCTCCAATGCAAAGCAGCATCAGAATGGTCCTGCTAAAAGTTTAACTTCCCCCCTCACCCCCCCCCCCCC
>NW_024965749.1:2655-6376 GCF_019238085.1 Lagopus leucura
GTAAGAAAAGAAAAGAAAAGAAAAGAAAAGAAAAGAAAAGAAAAGAAAAGAAAAGAAAAGAAAAGAAAAGAAAAGAAAAGAAAAGAAAAGAAAAGAAAAGAAAAGAAAAGAAAAGAAAAGAAAAGAAAAGAAAAGAAAAGAAATACAACCCATAGTCCAACGACCATAAACGCGGGAGGGGTTCTCACTCCGGGACTCATTAGCAAATAATGCAAGCAAACGTGATAATGGGATTATCAAAAATAGGTGCCTCTCCGATAGGACCCCTCCTTTCCCCAGCACCACTCCTAGCCAGAACGGTTTGATCCCATGCAGTTCACTTTGTAAGGCAGAGAAAATCTGCGATGCCATGGGAGTGCGGCCCCGAAACGTGCTCTCAATATCCAATACTAATGAGCTGGGGGAGGGGGGCGATGAGGAATGTGCCACAAATGCATTGGATCCTCAGTGCAGAGGGCATATTCCTTGCATCGCTCTCTGACAATGTAGGAGCGGAGCTTTGGGGTGGCTTTAGAAGAGTGGGGAAAGGGCTTTGCTCCGTCCCTTCTATTGCCATTATTTTTTTGCCCATTTCACCAGGCTGGGCTCCCGGCCGCTGCTCCCAGGGTGCCAGTATGCCAGGTCCTATCCAAGTGGGTGCCTGCGGAACCATTGCCCCCCCGGCAGCCCGAGTTTACCTAAAACAAACAACCAAAACAAACAAACAAACAAAAAAATCCGGGGGAAAGAAACTTTTGGTTCCCCTTCCCTTCGGCTGCGCTCAGTCACTTACCGGCACAGGAGTTCATCCGCTGCATCCAGGGGTAAACAGGGCTCGTGTACTTCCGGTCGGTGCCCTCGTCATTCACAATTTTGCTTTGCACGCCGTTGGATTTGTATTGTTGCTCGGAAGAAAAGTGCAGATAGTCCCCGTGTCCCCTCTGCTTGCCACTGCCGGAGGGAGAGGCGCTACTAATTTCCTTGTCTGAATAGAAACAGGAGGCTCCGTACTCATAGGAAGCCCGATTGCAAGCAATGACGGTGTTGGACTGTTGATAGAAACAAGGTGAGGTGTAGGTCTTGTCCTGCAGGCTGTTCGCCCCGTACGAAGCCGGAAAATGCCTCAGAGCATCATAGCCCGCCGGGTACAGGGGGATCTGCCCGAGGAAGGAGTCCTGGCCAGCGGGCAGGCTCCCGGGGAAAGTGGGATTCACGAAATAGGAACTCATTTGCTCTCCCCTCTCCCGGACCGTGATTTGTTGTGTATTAGTACATCTGGCTATAACTATTAGTAGTCATCGAAGTGGTTTGTTTCTGGATGGCCGAGCGCCAAAAGCGACAGCAGAAAATAGGAGCAGCTGACGGCGGGGCGGCCAATGGGAGCGCGAGCGGCGCCCGCTCCCCCGGGGCCGCCGCCACCGCGCTGCGAAGTTACCGACAGCCCCGGCCCCGCCGCGCCGCCCCGCGCCGCCCCGCGCCCACGGCCCGCGGGGACCGACCGCGCCCCCGCCCGGCGGACCGCCCCTCGGGGATCCCGCCGTGAGAACGGCGGCGCGCGGGTGACAGCGGGGGACGCGGAGCCCCCTCCTTCGGTGGTCGGAGGGAGGAAGGGGGGCCGCGGGGGGGGTGGTAGGAGAGAGGAGCCTCCCGTAAAAGTTGTCGCCGCGCAGCGCCGAGGAGGAGTGGGCGATCGCCGGGCCCCGGCCCTGGGGAGGGGGCGGGCGATGATGGATGCTGCGGAGGGAAAGTTTGGAGCGTGGAAGGGGCAGCGCGGCGCCGGAGGGGCTCTGCCGGTGGGAGAGAGACCGCACCCCGCCGCCGTCCCCACCGCGGCGCTGGGGCCGAGGCCGCCGGGCTGGAGGTGATGTGCTGAAATCCCCCCTCCGACGGGGCTTCCCGCCCAGGCGCCAGCTTTGTGTGAGGCTGCGCCTCCCGCGTGGGCCCGGTCCCGGGTGTTAATGAGCGCTCCGGCAATTAACGGCGAGCTGTGGGCCCGAGCGGGGAAATGCGGCCTGCGGGGAGGGGGTGTTCCGCCCCAGTGTCCGAGAACGGGCTGAGAAAGGACGGGCGATCCCCCGCGCACAGCCCCGATACACCTCCACGTGTCGGCCATCCTCACTCCCCACCCCGGCCGCTGCCAGGCCGAAGGAACCCAACATCCGAAACCAACAACGAGCTGGCGGGACTATCCCTAATTAATAAAGGCCTGCTAATGAGTCAATAGAAGCCAATCGCTTTCGTCGTAGCTTTAAAATAATTTGATTAAATACGGATGTGTGTCTTTAAGAGAGAGGGAAAAAAAAAAAAAAAAAAAAAAAAAAAAAAAAAAGCCAACAACGCGAAACAAACATTTCCACGTTCATTTTTCAACATGGCAGTTACCCGTAGCGGAAATCTCACTCCCGGCCCAGGGCTGGGATAGTAACAGTGCTGATGAAATTCGCCGCGATGCGCACGGCAAAGCCGTAACCCCGCGGTTCCTGAGGAGGAGGGCACACCCCGAGCCGTGCGTGTTCCCGTTACAACACAGCCAATATCCTATTTTTAAACGCTCTCCGCCGGAAAGCGGTATTCGTGCGAGCCCCGTTTCCTAAAGCAGCTTTAACCCGAGAGTTCTGTTGTTGTCGGAGGACTATTTATCTCATTTCCGGGGGCTGATTACGATACCTATAAAACAGCAGCGAGTTAAAACGTCGCCCCACAATAGTTCGTATTGTTCGCGGCCTCAGCTGGACTTTCACATTCAGATGTTGATTGCCTCCAATTTTTTTTTCAACTTCCATAAACTCCCGGTGCCGGCCGACCCGCGGCCACACCTGGCAGAACGCCGGCTCTGAGCTGCGGACTCATTGGGAAACGCGTGTTTGCTTTCCCCAGGAAAGTTTTGTGCTCTCTGCAAATAGGGCTATAAAAAGGGGGAACGGCAGCAGCCCAGCACCCAGCGCGGTGAGCACAAAGAGGTTTAAAACGAGAGGATTTCTCCCAACGTGGGGCAGAACGAAAACGCGCCATGAAACATCAATATTCGGGGAGAGCGGAGCGCAGCGGCCCTACTTTAAAAAGTTGTGCTCGGGCGGCCTTTGTGTGAATCCACCGCACGGAGACCAATGTTTAAAAAGTCGCGCAAGGCTCTCTTTTATTTACGTTTTGCAGCATTGCTTGTGCACTGATTTATTTCTCTCTCTCTCTTTCATTTATTTCTTTTGGTTTTTCCTTCTCTCCCTCGAGTTATTGCTCGCATCCAAACCGAACCGTCCACATCCCGGCCGCGGGCAGCGAAACCATTTCTTCGTTGCCCTCGTAACATTCGAAGGCACTCAGCGCTCTCCTCTGTGCGGCCGGGCCGCGGTCTGAGCCGTTTCGGTGACAGCCGAACGCTCGGCGCTGCGCTCAGTGCCGCACTCATATCTGCACGTCCTCTGCGCTCCTCCCCCTGCCCTCGCGCACCCCGAATACCGGCACCCCGAGTTCTGCCTGCCCGGCCACATTCACTGCAGTTTTCCTGCAGGGAAGCAGAAGGCAGCCGCAGCATTTTGCCACAGAGCCCGCGCTTCAGTCCCCGGTATCTGCCGGCCGTGCGTTTGTTTGCAGAGCTCCCCGCATCCCGCATACCCTTCTCTTCATTCACAGGTACAGGTGCGGGAGCACTTCCCCTCCTCACCCCAAAATCCTCCTTCTCCTCGTGCACAAAACCTCTTAGAAACCATTCTCTGCTCGGCAGCGTTCCCTTCCCCCCCCCCCC
>NW_024965749.1:6476-7392 GCF_019238085.1 Lagopus leucura
GTGTATAAAAGCAATATTTTTCTTTCGCAGCATTAACTTTAAGCTCCATTCGCGGCAGATGAAATTTAGATGTGATTTATCTGTAATCATTTTAAGGCTGTTTTGGAGGGGGGAAGGAGGGGGGGTGGAATCACGGCACGACGCTGCTGTGTCCGGCGGAAGGTTCTGCCCGGAACGCGGCTGTGCCTTTGGTTGTGTCTCTTGGATGGTCTCCGCGGAGCCGTGGCGCAGCGCTCGGGCGGCGGCAGCGCTCAGCCCGGCTGCGCGGAGCGGTGCGGGGATCGCGGAGCCGAACTCATTCTCCCCTCGCTGTGAGCGGGGAGAGGGCGCGGGCCCCTAACCCCCAACCCCCGGGGAAAGCTCTCGGGCCCCCGCCGCCGCCCCTCGGTGACAGCCATCACGGATGAGCGGCTCGCAGCGCTGTTTGTGCCGCCGAAGCCTCGCATTTGCATTGCATTGCGGTACCCGGCGGAGTGGGGCTGCGGCGAGCGGCGGATTATTTATTGCGGGCGGCGGTGCTCAGTGCTGCCACGGCGTGGCCGAGCGGTGGAGGCGGGCACAGGGCGCGGGGCAGCGCCGGGAGACTGCGCCGCTGCTGCCGGCACCGCGCAGGGGCTTAACCCCAGCCTCCCCCCATCCAAAAAAATATATATTAAAAAAGAGATATATTTTTAACAATGAAATCCTGCCTACCGCACCTCTACGGAGCATCGCTCCCGTGGGCCGATATTGCGCTGCCCCCTCCCTTTGCTATGCCCTCGGTGTGTGTGTGTGTGCGTGTGTGTGAACCGAGGGCGGCCCTCGGTCTGTGCCCCCTGGGCTGCCCCCAAGTGTCCCTCGGGTCAGAGCGGCCGCTTGGCCGGCCCGGAGCGCTTGGATTCGAGCTCTTGGTTAAAGGCTTGGGAGCGGGGGGGGG
>NW_024965750.1:0-1317 GCF_019238085.1 Lagopus leucura
CTGACGGTGGGCTATGATCTTCTGTAATGAAAAGATGTGCTCAGTTTTTTTAATGAAAGATAAAGAAGAATGATATGCAGCAAAAATAATAATAATAATTAGACCGCTCAGAAACATAGCCTACAAGCAAAGTCTGGAAGTTACAGGCATGGGAATACTAAAGGGTTGTATGTGAGCAGTCATCAAATAAGTAGTGGGATGTAAAAAGCAAGAAAAAGTATCTTACCATGAGCTAAACTTAGAATATCCGTAGTGACTGACAATGCTAAAAGGTTAAAAAAGCTGAAATAGAGCACTCAGTGTTTCTTAGTGGTTGCTGAGTTTATCTTTTTACATATCTATTCATTTCACATAATAACCAGCGCAACTGGAGTGGTTCTAAACCAGGAAATTGAAGCAAAACTGTCTGATCTCAGGTTTTAGCATACTGTGTATTCTATTTAGAAAAGTCTGATTAGCAGATTAGTAGGTACGAACAGTATTCGTATGGTGAAATTTCTCTAGTATAGACTTCGGTTTTACTTCTGCGTACCATTACTCTGCTTACCATAAAGAAACACTGTTCAGATAAGTAGCAGCCATAATATTCTGACTACTTTAGAACATTCAGTTTTTTTAATCACCAGACAATAACTCACTTAATCTTTGACAGGATACACTGGCAGTAGGCTCACAGAAGTATGAGACTCGGTGAGCATATGAATGTTAAGATATTTGTTTATTCTGAAAAGCACATTGGCTTTTGCTGAGAAAGTGCAAACTAAGGATCACATGCTTCCTACAAAGAAATGAGTATCAGGAAAGTTTATAAGAAGACTTAGGAAATCATACAATTTCTTTTACCATCAATATCGAAGTAAGAACTGCATTAACAGTAAATGACAGTGTTGTTTCTTTTTTCTCTCATTAATTAGTGCTCTTAGTGACTTTCTCCTTTACGTAATTTGCAGCCTTAAAACAGAACAAAACAAAAAGAAAACCCTCTCGTTTATTGAATAAAAGAATGTCTGTTCACTTACTTAGCACACTAACATCAAGAATTTCAAGACTTCCATTATTGCAGGCAGAAGCTTATTATGAATGTGTTTTTGTTTCTTGGAGTTCTGAATTCTATTTCAGTGGAGGAATGGAAGTCTTGGACAGGCATGACCACTGTGGTGGAAATGCTAAGTCAGGGCTTGAAACAGTGATTGAGCACCTGGTAGTAAGGCAGGGCCAAGCCAGGGGAGCTCAAGTGTATGCAGTGCACATGAATGACCAGTATGGGTATTGACAGGATCTTCCTCTTCGCAGACCTCATTTAAGTGTTGGCAGTGG
>NW_024965750.1:1327-1666 GCF_019238085.1 Lagopus leucura
GTGTATGCAGTGCACATGCATGAGCAGTATGGGTACTGACAGGATCTGCAACTCCCTGAAACCTTTTTGAGGTGTGGGGAAGGTCAGCTTCTTCTCCCAGGTAACAGTGATAAAACAGTGATAGGAAAGGAGGTGATGGCTCTTAGGTGTTTCTAGTAGAAATATCTTCAGGCTGACTCTGATTTCCTTTGTTTTCTTTTTCTTTTGTAAATCATCTGCCCATGTGGCCTGCATTTCATTTAATCTTGCCACCCATACCTGTGATGTAGAGTGTGGTCTCTCTTTTTCTACCACCGATAGATACACCTCTCTGCCATTTATCTTGGATGAGAAGCAAAC
>NW_024965751.1:0-10349 GCF_019238085.1 Lagopus leucura
CCACCCACCAGGACCCCCAGGTCCTCCTCTGCAGGGCTGCTCTCAAGCACTGCTCTTCCCAGTCTGTAGGGCTGCCTGGGATTCCTCCAGCCCAGGTGCAGCCTGGTAGATGCAGTCAGAACTTGCATTAAGAAGGAGATGATGTGACAAACTGTCCAAGAGCACAGAATTCATTTAGAAGCGTTCAGATATCATTAGTTCTGTCAGTTCTGGTGGGAACTGCATTGACTTTTCTGAATGTCTTTTAGCATCCAGTTACAAAATAAACACACAACCCATCTCATGTAATGGGCTCTGAATCCCTTTTTTTGTTCCATCACTTTAATAAAGGCACATGTAAAATTGGCCCACACAAGAAAATGATGATATCTGCAACTAGCTGACCACATTTCAGCTTCTCTCATGTGGTCCTAATGATGAAAACTTCTTGTTGTATTTGTGAAATGACAGCAGTGTTCTTCATTGCTGCTGTTGTGAAGCCCAGAACAGACTGAAGCTGTTGGTAGGTTTTGCTGTTTTCTTTGGCTCCTCTGCATAAGAAACAGGGAGAAAGAAGAAACTTGAGCTCTTGAGAAAGATAAGTGTTGAACTTTCAGTTCTTGCTCTGTCACAGTGAAGGAGTGGACAGAAGTCACTGCAGTTCAGTACAGATTTCTGAAGGCATTGAGTCTTTCTATAGCAAACTTCTGAACTCCTATCTCTTTTTTTCCTTCAGTTGTTCCAGAAGTGCTGCTTAGTGCAAAGGATACTGGATGCCTGGGAAGCTAACGACAAAATACAGTAAGTAAAGGGTTTGGGTCTCAGAGTGCCATGTTCTAAGGCTGCAAGCATTGAATATTCCCACAAGATATTACCTCAGTTATTCAAAGTCAGTGCAGTCTGCTCGTCAGCACGGATAGGAAGCAGCAGTTTATAGGGAGGAAAAGGAGATTGCTGCTGTCTGCTGGCTGGGGGTGTGAAACCACAGGTCTGCACCCAAAGGGTCGTAGCTTCACTCTGGAAACTCATTTCCAGGTGTTAATTTCATGTGAATAGTTGTACACTCCGAATTTGGGGTGCAGGTTGGAGGGCTGTCCCCTGCTGCAGTGAGGTACCCTTACTGCTGTTACAGCTTTGCTCTTCCTTCAGCTCTGGGTGCTGCACGTAGATCTCAGAGCAAGGACAGGACTTGGGAATCAACTCTTGGAAAGGGGAGATAACAGCAGGACCAAGGGGAAATGGTTTGAAGTTGAAGGAGGGAAGGTTGAGGTTGGATGTCAGGGGGAAGTTCTTTATTCTGAGAGTGGTGAGGTGGTGGAACAGCTGCCCAGAGAGGCTGTGATGCCCCGTCCATGTCTGGAGGTGTTGGAGGCCAGGTTGGATGGGGCCCTGGGCAGCCTGGGCTGCTATGAAATGGGGAGGTTGACAGCCCTGCCTGTGGCAGGGGTTGGAGCTTCGTGATCCTTGAGGTCCCTTCCAAGCCATTCTGTGATTTTATTACTTCATTGAGCACAGTGCAGCAGCTCAAAATGAATCCCCATCTCATAGCATCCCTGGGGAACTGGAAGCATTCCATGCTGTGTGAGCAGCTAGGAAGGAAGCTTTGCTTTAAGCTGGAGACACAGCAGCGTTAGCTGGAAGCTCCTCGTGAGGATTTTGTGTTCCTGAGCTTCAGTTCCCACCCAGCAATGTTGTTTGTGGTCTCAGCATGATTTCTTACTGCTGCTTGGGGTCTCTTGTTACCTTTGTGCTTTTCTCTGCAGGGCAGAAGGGGGAATGAGGCGAGGCAACATGGGCCACCTCACCCGCATCGCCAACGCCGTGGTGCAGAACATGGAGAAGGGCCCCATGCACACCCAGATCAGTGAGTTCATCAAAGGTACAACCCTGTGCTCTGTTGGTTTGTCCTCGATGAAATAACTGGGAAATCACTGCCCCTTACTTTGTGAGGGGACCTTTTTATGAAAGAAAAGGCTTTCTCGTTTAAGCGCCGTACGGTCCCAAAACAAACCAGCATTTCCAACCAAATTCAGCCGCTCTTTGTTTTCGTGCAGTCGTTTCAAAACGGTCAGAACTTTGCTTTTACACCTGGAGGCTGAAGGTAACCACGCTGTAACAAAGATTGCTTCTTCCCAGAGCTGCCTGAGGACTGCAGAGGGAGGTGGGAGAGCTTTGTAGAAGAGACGCTGACGGAAACAAACAGGAGGAATACGGTGGATTTGGTGAGAGCAGTGATGCACCTTTCAGTGAGGTCTGCTGTCTTCTGGGTTGTCTTTAACTAAAAAGGGGAACAATGCTGCCAATCTTCTTCTGTTTGACTCTGCAGAGGCACTGTGTCTGAACATGTGTGTCCTGCAGTCATGCAGCAGCCTTCACACGTGTTGGCAAGCTCTGTTCTGTGATTGTGTCACTCACCGTCCTCTGTTTCTGTCCTTGTCTGTTTTTGCATGGTGGTTTTTGAGCTTTCTTAGCTTTCCCTTATGCTTGTTCTCTCTGCTTCTTTCAGGTGAGCACTCACCATCTGCACTCTTCCAGTGAGGATGAAGACATTGAGAGTGCTTTTCCCAATGAACTTTCTCTCCAACAGGTGAGCTGACAACGCATTCCTTGCTGCTCCTAGGGAGTTTGCTTCTCCAATTCTCCCTTAATCCTTCCTATTATGGAGCAGCTTCATTCACTCTGTCACTGTCAGTGTGTTCAGCCTTTCAGCATCTTGCCATTATAGTTAGTTAAATGGCAGACTTCAAGCTAGATTCCAGCCAGGAATAAATTTGGCTCAGGCTGCATCCAAGTCCCAGATACAGGATGTGTCTCCAGTCTCTGTCAGACACTGCATATTTCTTTCTCTTTCCCTGGTTCTCTGCACAGTAGTGGGTTGAGTGATCCTGATTCTATAGATGAGCTGCAGCTCGTTGCTGTAGGTCCCAGCCAGCAAGGTGGTTTCTGTCAGCTGCCTGCAGTGGAATTGGAGCTGGGAGAGGTTTTCTGCTTCCCCTTGAGCTGTAAAGACTTCTATTAAAAAATGGGAAGAGCCATACTAAGATGTAAGTGAGAAAAGAGCAAGAAGAGCAGTAAAAGGCCTTGAATTAAAAAGAAATGGGGGAAATTGAAGGTTCACTTGAATTTAGCAAAGACCTCAGGTTCCTCAGAGCGTGATGAAGGGCCATCAACCATTTGGAAGCAGCTTTCCAGGCTGAAGAACTCAGGCAAACTCCTCCCCGCCACTTTTGCCATTCAGAGCACTGACAGAAAATAGAAGTTTCAACCTGTTTAGTGGGAGGCTGCTGCTGGGGGTTAGAAAGACAATCACAGTCTGAAATGTGATGAAGGGTAAAAAAAGATCTGAAAGCAGTTTGTTGTGATTGTTGTTATCCCTGTCCAGATCTGCACTGCCCTTGCAGGTACCTTCCCCACAGCTGTGGGGTCGTTGGGGGTCCTCAGCTGGAGCTGCAGCATGCAGGGTTATCCTTCAGTAGGAGAAACAAGCTGAGAAATACAGAAGTGGGAGATTCTACATTGAGGAAAAAGGAATTGTTTTCATGAAGGGAGAATGAGGTGTGGATGAGTAGGCAAGAACGTGACCAAATCAATGTCTGGGCAGCCTGGCTGAGAGGTGGAGGGCAGAGGGCCTGAGCAGCTGTGAGATACACAAGTGCCTTCTGGTTGTGCCTGAGGTGCTGCAGTTGCCCAGTAGCTCTTTGTGGGTTCTGTTCTCAGGCCTTCTCTGAGTACCAAATCCAGCAGATGACAGCAAACTTCGTGGATCAGTTTGGCTTTAATGACGAGGAGTTTGCTGACCAGGATGATAATATCAAGTAAGTGTACACAGCTTCAAGACACTTCTGTCTGGCGTTGACACCTCTCTGCTTCTCATCTTTCTGTTCTCTTCTGGTTTTAAAGTGAAGCTGGCTCTGCACCTTGTTTGCTGTCACACAAACCCAAGTGTGATCAGCAGATTGGGAAACACCTGATGTCTTTTTCACAGCGTTTCTTTTGATAGGAGTCACCCAGCAGTGCTTGTAGCAGCGTGGAGAAGCACTTCTTCATTCTGAGGAGAAACCTTTTTAATAAAACATGCAGTTATTACCCAGCCACGTTCTAGAATAAATGGAAGAAGCATTAGAGCTAACTGCAGGCCATTACAGAGATATTCTCCAGTGGCATTAAGTCCTCATTGAAATTAAGAGTGGAGGAATGGTGTTCTAATGATAGCCACCGAAAAAAAAAATCAGCCATTTATTCCCTTATGAATAAGGAAACGTGGATGAGCTGGGAGCAGATCACAGCTCAAAGAAGGCAGATTGGGTTGAATGTGATGTTCCATGGCTGCTGAACGGAGCGCTCAGAGGTGGTGCTGCTGCTGTGGAAGAACTCCTGCAAGCTGGTTAAAGCTGCAGCGTTGTTTTCTCACCTTACAGAGGGTGCAGAGGAATTAATTGGCTGGGACTGCAGCTGTCCTGTTTGCCTACAGTGATTCGGAAGCTCTGAGCTTCTGCTGTTACATTGATTGACACAAGAGCTTTCCAGAAGGATCCTGAGTTGGTGCAGGTCAGCAATCTCCAGGGTCTGCTGTCCAAAAAGCCCATCCAAAAAGAATGCTGGTGCTCCATAGGCAGCTTTCAGCCCAGCTGCTCCATGCCCTCTGCATTCCAGCAGTCAAACACTTTGTCAGATACAAACTTGCATATTTTCAGAGCTAAGAATCAAGCTTCAACGTCCTGGCGACGTGCGTGACGAGGATTTTTGCTGATCAGCCTTCTGGAAAGGAAAATAGCACTGTCTGAATGCAGAAATAGAGCAAAGAAGAACTGCGTGGGCCCACGCTGTGACAGCAGAGTGGAATTCCTTGACCTGCAGCACCCTCTGCTGTTCTGACAGCAGACACTCCTGGGTCTCAATGGGAAACTGGGTTATGTGATGCCATTTGTTGGCCGTGTTTGCGTCCCAGTCGTGAGTCAGGGGTGTGGAACCAATCAGATTCCCTGAGGTTCATGGATTTATGCTAAAAACAGGCAGGTGTGGCCCCCCTGGATATGGCTGGGGCTGTGCCCACTATGTAGGATCCAGTCCCTCCCCTGGGTCTTGTCTCATGCTGAGGAATCCTTGGTGAATGTAGGACTGGAATTGCACAGCACTTGGATGCAGCTCCTTCTGCTGTTAATGAATGGAGGCTCTGTTGTGTTTTCCTATCAGCTTTGATTCAGCTCAAGTGAAAAACCTGTGATGCTGTGAAAAATGTTGAGGCTGCCTTTGTGCTGTGTAAGTAACATTAAGAGCTGCAGAGCAACAGCCAGACATTGCCAGAGGTGCCATGCAGGTACTTAGCATTAGCAATCACTAGGATTGAACATCCCACATCATTATTGTTACTTTATTTCCAGATATTCAAAAAGATGGAGACAATCTTTCATCTCAAGAAGCAGAAAGCATCACCTTGAATAAAGCAGTGAGCAGGGGGCAAGCTGCCCTCTGGCTCCTGCTGGGGCTGCAGCAGTGCTGCCATCGCTCCCTGCCATCACTGAAGGCTCTCCCCTTTCTTTTTGCAGTGCTCCTTTTGACAGGATTGCAGAGATAAACTTCAACATAGATGCAGACGACGACAGCGTAAGTGGATGTTTGGGGATGTTCTGTGTAATGGGATGCATTCTGGCAAGTTGGTTCACCTCTGGATCAGCCAGTGGTGTTTTGAAGATCAAAATATCTGCAGGAAAAGCAAAGGTGCTTCAGTGGCTGCATGCAGTCAAGGATCTCAGGGCACGAAATGAGCCCTCCTGGTTCATTGCCTTGGTGCAGATCTTCAAAACCAGTCCTCTTTATGTCAGAAGAATTGCATTCTCTCCCTCTCTGCAGTGTAAACCTGCTGTCCCTGTTCTTGCTTTGATAATCTTTCCATACGTGATTAGGAAACATTGCACATAGAGGGTTGGGGTTGTCATGGGTCTCAATATTTCTGTGCTGTGTTTTGCTTCTTCTGCTTTATTGGCCTGCATACCCATTGAAGAAGCTGGGGAGTGGCTTACAGAGGTGATTCCAGGCTCACCTGGCCAAGCTTTGCTTTGGTCAGTGCTAAGGCTTAGGTGTCCTCATCTTTCTATTTCACTCACACTGTACCATTAGTGCAGTGTTCTCCCTCTGGCTGCCACAGGCATTGCTCTGTAGGTACAGAAAATCTGATTTCTTGGTGGAACTGTGGCTGCAGCCACCAGGAGCTGCTGCTGGCTTCTGAGAAGGCAATCGTGTGCAGGGTGGAATTCCAGCACAGCCATTCCTTAGGCAGTGCACCACCTGGAAATGGGAGTCCTCTTTGCTTTGGGGCAGTGTTGGTGAGACCCTGCTGGGTGTCCTTTCTCCACGGCCCTGGCGTTGCTGCTTCTGCCTGGGCTGTGCTTCAGTGCTGTTGCACTTCTGAGGGCTGCTTGGGATGCAAACACAGCGTGAGATTAAGGTTAAATGCAGACAAGGAACGCTTTCCTGGTATTGCTTGTGTGCTGAACGAGCTTGTTATCATCAAAGCTCTTGTTTCTTTCTCCACTGACTGAATGGAATGTGATCTCTGTATCATACTGTTTCAGCCCAATGCTTCCCTCTTTGAAGCCTGCTGCAATGAGCGAATCCAGCAATTTGATGATAACGAGGAAGAAGAAGATATCTGGGAAGAGAAGGAGATAACCTATGCAACACAAGTGAAATCCAGGACGAGGTAAGGAGAAATGGAAGGGTCTTTCCTCACCTGGGGGGCAGGAGGAGGTTGGAAGCATTGGAAGGGTAACAGGCAGAACATTCCTGTTGAAAGTGTCTGAAGAAGACAAATCGTGTTTTGCATGAGAATGAGTGACCTCCCGTGGCACTGCAAATCACTGTCAGCTTTTCATCCCTTTGTTGCAGTCAGTGACTACTTAAAGTCACTTCTGTAACTGTAAATCCAAAAATATGATTAAATGAGACAGGACGAGTGGTCGAGACCGATGGCTGTTATTTGCCAAGCATTAAAAATCAGATTGCCCTGATAGGGCACACAAATGGTCCCAAACCTTTGCTCCTCTCATTTGCTGCCCTTTGTCTGCTCCTATCACTCTCCTGCCCTGAGACATCGCTGCAGCTTAATTCCCCTTAGGACTCTGCAAACAGGTTTTGACAAGCAAAGCACTCAGAGCCATTAGAGGAAATATCTTAAGAAGTGCCCAGCTGAGCCTTGCATCTTTTTGGGAGCTGAGCTCTATAGAAGGGATTTAGCATCACTTGGTCAGCAGCCAGGTTCTGCTTTCTCCCTGGGGCGGGAGAGGGATGAATTGGCTGCTGCCAGGGATTTACTGACTCTTGAGTTCTCTGATTTAGGTTTGGAGCATCTCAGGCCTCAGAGAGCTCATCTAAAAGTGATCTCGAGAACGGAGATCACGATGGCAGCGTGGACTCAGAAGAAGAGGAGGAGACAGAACAGCAGGTGCCTTCTTCCTCAGCCAACAGCAACAAGAGCAATGCTGCAGAGCAGAAGGAGTCCGACTCTTCTGAAGGTAAGGAGTTTAAAACAGCATCGTCCTGTTTGAAGTGACATCTGCAACCATCTCTGCCAGACAGCAGCTTGCTGGTTGCCTTTTTACACAGCTGTTCCATAATTTCACCTGTGCAGATGAGAGGAGTGTAATTCAGTCTTTGTTTTTTGCCTCTAATGCCCCCCCTTTGGGGTGCCCAGCCCAGAAGGCTGAAAATAAACCACCTTTTCCCCTACCACGATGCAAGTGGGGCTGTGTAAATTCGTGGGACGCAGTGTTATCAGCAGAAGAAATTCAGCCAACAGAAATAAAGGGACAGGAATGGTTTTTTTCCCAGCAGGTCTTTATTTGCTGTCAGTGCAAACCTTTTCTGTTAAAAAAGAAAAAAAAAAGGGTTTCTTTTTCTAGGTGATATCTCTATATCTGTGATAGTGAGCACAGTCTGCTCCTGTAATCAGCTCCACACGCACGGGTTTGTATCCAGACCTCTGCAGTCCTTTATTTCTTGAGAAAAGAGGATGAAAAATGCCTTGTGGAAATTATTACAGAATCATTTGGGTTTGGGTTGGAAGAGACCTTTGTGATCATGCAGTTCCCAGCCCCTTCTATAGGCAGGGACACCTCCTTCTTAGCCCAGGTTGCTCACAGCCCCATCCAGCCTCCAAGCTGGGAGCATCCACGACCCCTGCGGGCAACAAAGCATCTCACTGCCCTCACAGTAAGAATTTCATCCTGATATTTACTCTAAATCTCCCCTCTTGTACTTTAAAGCCATTTCCCCTCGTCCTGACGCTACAGGAACGATAGATAGGAATAAAAGAGATTCTCATGAGCAGAGAGCAGACTGGGATCTGAAACACCACGTTACGTGCTTAGTTGTACTTGAGATCTCTTCTGCGATACCAAACGTTGCATCGGTTCCCTCCCTGAGGTCGAGTGATTGAAATGGTTGGAAACCTCACTGCTGAGGTTCTGACAAGAAACTGAGCTTCTTGCAGCTGAGAAGAAGGAAGAAATCCATCAAGTCCTTTTGCTTGTTGCCTCTCTCTTGTGGATAACATTAATATTAATCGGATTTCCAAGCTGCAAGCTGCGGCTTCCCAAGGACTGAGGATGGTCTCGTGAATTCCTTTGTTGCTGGGATGGCTCTGGGGTGTATTTGGGGGCAGCTGATACTCTGGAAGCCCCAGTGTGCTGTTGTGTGCCCTCAGGCTCCGGATGGACCGCAGTGTTTGAGCCTGTCAGCTCGAAGCCCCCCACCCCCTGCGTGGCCATGGATGTTGGATCCAGCGTGTGGGACTCAGCGGCCCCGGAGAACGCTGCTCCAGAGAAGGGGTGGGCCAAGTTCACAGACTTCCAGCCTTTCTGTTGGTAAAGTCCAGTTCTTTTGGTTTCTTTTTAACTTCAGAATGAACAAAATACGTAAAGCTATGATAAAAAGATCAGAATCTTTTTCTCCTCCCGTCCCCCCTCCCTTTGCTGCCTGTTTTGTACTTTAATGTTGTCTGAGGGCTCTGCATCGGGGCACCATGCTTCCCTTTGCCTTTCATCCTTCTAACTACTGCTAGCACACGTGCCTTGGGCACAGGAGCAGCACACATCCCATAACTACTGCTACACCAAGACTACAAAGAATGAAAAAATAAAGGGAAATTAATGCATTTCTTCACACTTACAAAGATGTCAGAAAGGAACAGTGCCCTAAAGCCTTTTTCGGGGTCTTTTAGAAGCGTAGCTGGGATTTCTAGACTTCATTCTCAAGGTGTTTTTCCCCTTTCCCCATTCTCCACTCAGCTCTGAATCGGGCCCACGGTGCAGCTCTCCTGCAGACACAGAAAGCAGCGATTCGGACGGCAACCCGAAGCAGAGTCAGGACAAGAACTGTAAGTGAGAACATTGCAAAGGAGATGCATTATTTGTGCTGTTTGAAGCACTCTGCTGGGGAGAGCTTCCCACCTGCACCATCTGCCTTCCCTCTCTCGAAGGCTGTTTTTGTTCAATCAGGGAAAACGGTGACTCAGAAATCCCAAACGTTGGTTGGGGTTCAGCAAGGAGAGGATGAACTTGGAGTTAGTGAGAATTGATGTCACACAGGCAATTTAGTTGTCAACTATTCAGAAAAAAAAAAAACCAAAAAACCAAACCTATTTTTAACTGTGTGTTGAATTGTAAAATTACCAAAAATTAAAAGGATGTGATAACTTATCAGTAGTTGTGCCACGTCCATTGGTTAACTTCAGCCTGGTTGCCTTCCCTCCTCCTTCCTGAGTTAAAATGAAGGACTTTGATGGAACCAAACTCAGCTCTGTGCTTGGTGGATGGGACTGCAGTGGAGAGCACAGCGCATCCTTCTGCCACTTGCAGAAGCACCTCAGGATCCCGTGGGCCCTTCTGGCCACCAGGGCACACTGCTCACTGACTCATGGTCAGCCTGCTGGCCACCACGACCACCGGGGCTTTCTCTGCAGAGCTCCTTTGCAGCAGTTCAGCCCCCAGCCTGTCCTGATGCTGCAGCTGCTCCTCCCCGGGTGCAGAACCCTGCAGTGCCGTTGCTGAACCCCATCAGGTTCCTTTCTGCCCCACTCTCAGCCTGCCCAGCTCTCTCTGAATGGCATCACGGCCCTGTGGGATGTCAGCTTTGTGCCATAAGTGAAGAGCACTCTGCTGTTTGTGCTGAATGTAGACATGAGCTGGCAGGATTTTCTCGATGGAGAATGCTGATTTCTTCTCTTTTTTTTACCTTTTAAAATTAATCTCAGAATCACAGAATCACAGAATGGCCCAGGTTGGAAGGGAGCTCAAGCATCACGAAGCTCCAACCCTTCCACTGCAGGCAGGGCCACCAACCTCCCCATTTCACAGCAGCCCAGGCTGCCCAGG
>NW_024965752.1:0-263 GCF_019238085.1 Lagopus leucura
GGGGATCCATAGGGCTCGGTCCTGCTGTGGGGCTGGGGGGCCCATGGGGCTTTGTACTGTCAGGGTGTTAACAGGGATGCTGGGGACCCATAGGGCACTTAGGGGACCAGAGGGGGCAGTTAGGGGGCACATATAGGGCAGTTAGGGGGTCCATGGGGCAGTTAGGGGCCCACATGGGGCAGTTAGAGGACCCATAGGGCTGCTGGGGGCCCATACAGGGCAGTTAGGAGGCACATATAGGGCAGTTAAGGGGTCCATGGGCA
>NW_024965752.1:273-1437 GCF_019238085.1 Lagopus leucura
AGGGCAGTTAGGAGGCACATATAGGGCAGTTAAGGGGTCCATGGGCAGCTGGGGGCCCCCATGGGGCAGTGAGGAGTCCATAGGGCAGATGGAGGCACATATAGGGCAGTTAGGGAGTCCATAGGGCTGCTGGGGGCCTGTACAGCGCAGTTAGGGGGCCCATAGGGCAAATGGGGACCCATAGAGGGTAGTTAGGGGGCCCATGTAGGGCAGTTAGGGGTCCATACGGCAGTTGAGGGTCCATGGAGCAGTTAGGGGCCCATATGGGGCAGTTAAGAGGCACATATAGGGCAACTGAGAATCCATAAGGCACATGGGGACCCATATCAGGCACTTAGGGGGCCCGTAGGGCTACTGGGGACTCATAGAGGGCAGTTAGGGGGCCCATAGGGCAGATGGGGACCCATAAAGGTCAGTTAGGGGGCCCATAGGGCAGATGGGGACCCATAAAGGTCAGTTAGGGGGTCCATGGGGCAGATGGGGACCCATAGAGGGCAGACGAGGGCCCACATAGAGGGCAGTTAGGGGGTCCATAGGGCAGATGGGGACCCATAGAGGGCAGTTAGGGGGCCCATGGGTCTTGTGGGGACCCATAGGGCAGTCAAGGGCTCATATAGGGCAGTCAGGAGACCCATACAGGGCAGTTAAGGCCCATGGAGCTGCTTTAGGGCCGAGCCCCACAGGGCCCACAGCCTCAGCCCGAACCCCCTCAGCCCCACTGCGAGGGGCTCCCTCCCCCCACACACCCCCTTTCTCCCCACTCACCGCTATGGGGTGACGTGGAGAACGGGGGATGGATCTCTCTGCCACTGTGGAGCGGCTATGGGGCGGCTATAGGGCGGCTATGGGGCAGACGCGCGCTGTGGGGCGGACCCAGGCCCGGCTCTCCACAGCGAATGGCGCGGCCGCGCCGCCTTCCCGCCCTCCGCGCTCTCAGCCAATCAGCGCCCGCCTGCCTTCGCGCCCGAAGCCACCGCCACGCGCACGGTCGTTTGCCCCGCCCCCGCCCGCTCGGCCGTGACGTCACACCGCACCTCAGCGCGCCTGCGCGGATGGGCGGGGCGGAGCTTTGCGCAGGCGCAGTGTGCTGGGTCGCTCCCTCCTCCCCATATATAGGGCGCGCTCCGACGGCGCTCTCGCAGTGGGCCGCGCGCCTCTGCGTCG
>NW_024965753.1:0-2453 GCF_019238085.1 Lagopus leucura
AAGTAAGGGGGAAAATAAAAAGGTAACTAACCTTTGATAACAGTTTTCCCAAGTGCATTTTATGTGTCTGATCAAGACCATGTTAGACATTACAGACCTGGAATACTCAAACGTATTTCAAAATTTAAAATACTTCTGAAGATTGGGAAGGGTCTGCAAAGCGAGAAACATGGAGCAGCTGAGGTCCCTTGGTTTGTTCAGCCCAGAAAAGAAGAGGCTGAGGGGAGGTCCCTTGTGGTGGGCCACAGCTTCTTATGGCGAGTGGAAGGGCAGAGCAGAGCTGTGCTCTTTGCTGACAGTGACAGTCAGGGGATGGTCAGATTGTGCGAGGAGAAGGCTGTGCCCCAGAGGGTGGTGGGCACGGAGCATCTCCCAGGTCAATAGGCATGGCCCCAAGCTTCTGGAGCTCAGGGAGCATTGGTACACAAACCTCAGCCATGGGGATTGGGTTTGGGTGGTGCTGTGGGAGGCTGGGGGTTGGACTCAATGACCGCTGTAGTTCCTTTCTATCTGGGCATATTTCATGATTCTGTGATTCCCTGGCTTTTGGAACAGGTTTTTCCCTTCTGGAGGAATGCTGGGAAAGGAGTACTAGTGCAACTGGGACTCAAGGCTGAGAGAATAATAGCCACCTCATCCACACCTGAAAATAGCTTTCTGTACAAGGGCAATTCACCCAAAGTAGAAACACACTATGAGAAGCAGCAAAAGGAGGAAGAGGTTTGCAAAGCAAGAATTGCCACAAGTTCTTGCTGCTGTAAAAAGCCAAGGGCAGAATCTGGCATAGGATATTGGTTCTGCAACCAACAGACAGTAAGAGAAGGATCATAAGCATAGGTTCAACCTCTAAGTAAAGACAAATCTGAAAGACCAAACTAGGAGTTTCACAAATAACCATAACTGCTCACATACACACACAAAAAAACCATCTTGTACTATTCTCACCACCTTTTATACTATCTACCTCTATCAGAGAAATTAAATTCTTCAGATGGTGGCAGAAGGTATTTTGGGTGTGCTTCTGAGCAACAAGAATAGATTCAAACCCTCTGCATATTTACATAGATGTCAGCTGAGATATCTCTGTTCTAGACACAATTTTTATATTGTGATATGCAAGTGTCTTCACCAAAACAAGTACTTGCACCCCCTGGTAAGTGAAAAGAAGCTTGAACCTGTTTACACAGTTAGAGAAACCTATCTAACTAAATGATAAAAAGATTCTATAGTGAAAATAATAGTTTAGGAGAAGAAAAAGAAACAACCTAGAGCATCACCCATGTGAGATAGCTTTTCATGAGTGTAGGTTATTCTTTCAATTATGATCATGTTTGGTATCAGTTGTCTTGGATAATGAAACAGTAAAAGCCAAATAGATACCTTGTGTAAGAGATCTAATACAGTCACATATTTTAGAAGAGTTACCCAGAGCCATTTAAATTTGAAATACTATATCTTTTGAATGAGATATTCGGTTATCTTCACTGAGTCGAGTACTGGCAGCTCTTCATAAATAAAAAGCAGCCTGAAATCCTTTTGCCATCAACAGCTGAAAGAAACCTTCCAAAAAAAACGTGTGTCACAACATCTCAGTGTATGTAAAAGCCCACAAGAATGACAGTAAAAAGAAAACAGATGACCCACCTGAGTTAGCTTCTTCTGGGCACAATTTACTCCGCTAACCATAATCATGTTGGGCATCAGTGGTCTTGGATAGTGTAAAACAAAGTCTAATTTAATGAGCCAAATGGAAGCCTTGCTTAAGAGAACTGGCACAGTCACATCTCGCTGAAGAAACTCAGAAGCCAGCTTTGCATATGGCTGAAACACGACATCACATAGAAAAAAATTTGGTATTTCAAAGACGACATTCTCCACACGCTGGAGGAAGTTCATGTGGTCTGTATTTTCTGTAAATATCCTGGGGACATAAGAAGGGGGATTTGGACACTGAGTGCCTTCAAATTCCAAGCCACACGGCATTTGCTGCAAGTAGAGCACAGATGGAACTGAAAGATGCTCAGCCAGTATCTGCCCACAAGGTAGCAGTGGATCTGTAAAGACAGCATCAAACTTACTCTCCTGAAGATATCTGATAAGTTCTTTGTTGTACAGTAACTGTTCACAAATAGACAGGAACATAGTGGAACTATTTTTCAACCCTTGATATGCTATAATAAATCTTTCCAAGAAGGATCCTTCAGCAAATACATCCTGACCAGTCCCCCGGAACATGTCATCCATCTCTTGCTGCGTGAAAGGGACTGGGTACATTTTCATAATAAAATTATTTGTTGGCTTTATATATAAACTGACTTCAGGTGCAACGACAACTATTTCATGTCCTTTCTGCCTGAGCTTGTCCAATACTTCCTGCATGCTGAGCCAATGACTCCCATCTAGCGGCACCACCAGCAGCTTCCCACCTGCAGCCAAGCTGAGCACGGACAGCA
>NW_024965754.1:0-342 GCF_019238085.1 Lagopus leucura
TTCTCTTCTTAGCTCTTTTCCTGTCCATTGAATGAGGTTCTGAAATTTTATACTTTCAAGTTTGGGAGCTCATGAAGTTTGATCTATCAGGTTATGATCTTGCATATGTTAGACCATTTGAGATGTAGTACTTGAAGAACTACAGTATTTCATAGACTATCATTCTTTACAGTACAAACTCATTTTCTAGGGGTTTTTAACTCAGGTGTAATATTTATTGCATTGTGAAACACAGGATGTAGGATATCTCCTGAGCACCCCTTCTTTAAGATGAAATTTATAAATTCATCTTTAGCACCCCCACGCTTTCTTTTTCTTTCTTTCTTTCTTTTTTTTTTTTTT
>NW_024965754.1:442-1239 GCF_019238085.1 Lagopus leucura
TTTTTTTTTTTTTTTTTTTTTTTTTTTTTTTTTTTTTTTTTTTTTGTAGTCACTTTGGAAAGCAATGAAAAAAAATGTTTTGTGGATGTTAGGTACATTCGTAGAATTTGAAGAATTTAATTAAGAACCTTGAAATGCAAAAGCTGTTTACTCATGCTTTAGACTGACACCTGTAAATACAGTAAAAATTGTATTTTAAAAGATTACATCAGTGTTTTGATCAAAGATATCCACGATATCCAAGATATTTTATTTTATATTTTATATTTCATATTTTATACTTTATTTTTTATATCTTTATATTTTATATTTTTATTATTTTACATTCCACTCCTGCATTCCATTGGAGATTTTTCTTGGGTTTTGCATGTCTGGAAAACCTTTTAGCAATTATTTTAATTTGGTGATACTTTTAAACACCCCTTGCACTGAGAGGCAAAAATATTTGTTCTATTTGTTTGCTGGCACTTTAAGCAAAAACAAAAGTAAGTTAATTTTATTAGTAAAATTGGAAAAAATACCAATCTTAATATAAGTACTCTCTTCTTTTTTTTCCTCTCAATTTTTAGAAGTTATAATTGAACATAAATGCAACAGAATGACTGTATTAGGATAAAATTCCAGAAGAAAAATGAATGTATGTGGGTTGGTTTGAAAGTAGTGCCTCCTTTTTTTTTACTGTATTGGCCCACAACATCAGAAGTGGCTGTTGGTGGTATGACAGTAGGAGTCCAACCTTCTCACCAGTATTCTGTTACATTTGTTGCCTTGTGACTGGTGGCAGCAGAGAGGCTGTC
>NW_024965755.1:0-2215 GCF_019238085.1 Lagopus leucura
AGGAACCAACAGGGCCTGAAGGGACAAATAGGGCCTGCAGGGGACAAACAGGGTCTGAAGGGAACAACAGGGCCTGAAGGGGACAACAGGGCCTGAAGGGAACAGCAGGGCCTGAAGGGGACAACAGGGCCTGAAGGGGACAACAGGGCCTCAAGGGGACAACAGGGCCTGCAGGAACCAACAGGGCCTGAAGGGGACAACAGGAACCAACAGGGCCTGAAGGGGACAAACAGGAACCAACAGGGCCTGAAGGGGACAACAGGGCCTGAAGGGGACAAACAGGAACCAACAGGGCCTGAAGGGGACAAACAGGGCCTGCAGGGGACAAACAGGGTCTGAAGGGGACAACAGGGCCTGAAAGGGACAACAGGGCTTGAAGGGGACAACAGGGCCTGCAGGAACCAACAGGGCCTGAAGGGAACAACAGGAACCAACAGGGCCTGAAGGGGACAAACAGGAACCAACAGGGCCTGAAGGGGACAAACAGGGCCTGCAGGGGACAAACAGGAACCAACAGGGCCTGAAGGGGACAAACAGGGCCTGCAGGGGACAAACAGGGTCTGAAGGGAACAACAGGGCCTGAAGGGGACAACAGGGCCTGAAGGGGACAACAGGGCCTGAAAGGGACAACAGGGCCTGAAGGGAACAACAGGGCCTGAAGGGAACAACAGGAACCAACAGGGCCTGAAGGGGACAAACAGGGCCTGCAGGGGACAAACAGGGTCTGAAGGGAACAACAGGGCCTGAAGGGGACAACAGGGCCTGAAGGGAACAACAGGAACCAACAGGGCCTGCAGGGGACAACAGGGCCTGAAGGGAACAACAGGAACCAACAGGGCCTGAAGGGAACAACAGGAACCAACAGGGCCTGCAGGGGACAACAGGGCCTGCAGGAACCAACAGGGCCTGAAGGGAACAACAGGAACCAACAGGGCCTAAGGGGGAAAACAGGGCCTACAGGGGACAAACAGGGCGTGAAGGAACCAACCCCATAAATTACAAACAAACCCCATTGGTTCCATGTAGGCCCCACACAAACAAACCCCATTGGTTCCATGTAGGCCCTACACAAACAAACCCCATTGGTTCCATGTAGGCCCTACACAAACAAACCCCATTGGTTGCATGTAGGCCCTACACAAACAACCCCATTATTTACACACAGCCCCCACCCACACGCAGCCCCCCCCAGGAGCCCCCAACCCACCCCCCAACTCCGCCCCCCATTCCTTCCCATACAAACTTACTGGTAAGTCCCACGATAAAGGCGTGCAACTCACTGCGCATGCGCTTCCTTCAGCGCATGCGCAATGCCTTGCCCACATCCCTTCGCGCATGCGTAATTCACCCAACAGCGGCGTCGCGCATGCGCACAGCTTCCCCCCCCCCCCCCCCCCTTTCAGCCCTCGGCCCCGTCCCCGCCGCCGTCGCCGCGTTACCGGAGAGGGCCGCAGGAGTCGAGAGAAAAGTTCTGGAGACGCGGCGGAGAGGGGAGCAGAGGCGGCTGAAGGGAGCGATGGTGCGAAGTGCGCATGCGCCGCGCGCTCTGGCGGACTCCAGCTCTGCGCTGTACGCATGCGCGAGACCCTCAACCTGTGTCGATGCGCATGCGCGTGGAGGGAAAGCGGTGCTGTGATTTCCCGCGCGGCGCGGTGCATGCTGGGAGTTGTAGTCCGCGCCTCTGGGAGGGGGATGGATGGCGGCTATAGGGGTTCCATAGGGTCCTTCCGGGCCGAGCGACCCTGCGGAGGGACCATGGGCAGGAGAGAACCTTGTAAGCCCCCAGGAGCTCCTATGGGGAACGTATAGGGACCCACAGAGCCATAAAACCCGTTTCAAGAGGTCTACGGGGGACCCTCAGGCCCTATAGGATCCATATGGGGACCCTCAGGCCCTATAGGGCCCATATGGGGACCTCCACACCCACAGCCCGCTTCTCCAGGCCCTATGGGAACCGTATAGGCGTCAGCAAAGCTACAAAATCCCTTCCCTGAACCTTATGGGAAATATGTGGGGAAACATATAGGGAGGCCAGAGCCACGGTTTCCTTCCATGAGCCCTATAGAGTCCATATAGAGATGCCCAGAGCCCTATGGGGACCATATGGGGACCATATGGGGAGCTCAAAGCCACACGCTCTTTTCCAGGCCCTATAGGAACCATATAGGGACCCCCAGAGCCACAATCTCCTTCCATGAACCCTATAGAGACCATA
>NW_024965756.1:0-3498 GCF_019238085.1 Lagopus leucura
GACGCGAGGTTCTGCTGCCGGATGATCTCGGTGCGCTCGATGATCTCGATGATGATGATGATCATGCGCTCCTTGGAGACGCGGCCCGCCTGGAAGTCCTCCATCAGCCGCCGCCGCTGCTCGTCGGGCAGCAGATCCGACTGCATGATCTCCCACAGCGTCATGGAGGAGCCGGCCCGGCTGCCCGCGGGGATGTCCACCCGCGTCTCCTCGAACACCTTCCGCGTCTCCTCCTCCGTGTACACCCGCGTCGTCTCCACCACCGTCGGCTTCTCGGGCTCCCGCAGCGGCAGCAGGAGCAGCCCCGTCTCGGGGTCCTCGACGCAGCGCTCCTTCAGCTGCAGGTAGGTGAGGTTCTCCTGCGTGTTGGGGTCGAAGAAGCCCTTGGTGTCGTCGCCGGGGTCGGACAGGACGCGGTTCATCTCCTCGTCGAACAGCCCGCGCTGGAAGGCCACCTCGACGGGCAGGCGGTGGCTGTGCACGGGGTCGATGATGCCGCCGGTGGCGATCTGGGCCTCCAGCAGGCGCACGCCGTGCTCCCTGACGATCAGCCCCTTCTGCATGGCCTCGAAGAGCGAGATGGTGTTCCCCGAGTAGGGGTCCTTGTAGCCGGTGACGGCCTTCTCGGCCGACAGCAGCTTCTCGTGCAGCTCGGGTCCCACCACGCCGGCCTTCACCGCCTCGTTGACGTACAGCTTGCGGTTCCTCACCGCGTCGATCAGGAAGCCGGTGGCCGCCTGCGCCTCCAGCAGCACCACGGCGGTGCTGGCGCGCAGCAGGTTCCTCCTCATGGCCTCGTAGATGTTGAGCTTCTCCTTGGTGGCCTCCACGTAGACGCCGGCGATGCAGTCGCCGCCGTGCAGGAAGCGCCTGACCGCCTCCGTCTCGGCCAGCTCCTTCACCGTCGCGCGGCCGTCCTGCAGCTGCTGGTACTGCGCCGCGCTGAGGATGCGCGACTCCAGCAGCTCGCTGGCCGGCACCGGCGCCCGCAGCCCCGTGAAGCTCAGCTTCTCCTGCTTCCTGCTCTCCGTCTCCTCGATGATGGTGATGACGATCTTGATGACCTTCTCCACGGTCACCCTGCCCGTCTTGTACTGCCGCAGCAGCTCCCGCCGCTGCTCCTCGCTCAAGTACTCCGAGTGGATCAGCTCCCACACGCTCACCGTGCGGCCGCGCAGGCTGCCGGCCGGCACCTCCACCGTGGCTTTGCCGAAGCTCTCCTCGGCCTGAGCGTCCGTGTAGATCTCCTCCTGCTGCGCCTGGATGGCGGCGTCCGACAGCGGCAGCAGGAGGAACCCCGTCCGCTCGTCCCGGCGGCAGCTCTGCTGCAGCTGCGCGTAGCTGACGTTCTGCCGGCTGCCGGGGCAGTAGAAGCCCCGCAGCTCCTCCAGAGCCTCCTTCATCTCGGCGTCCAAGCAGCCGCGCCGGTAGGCGACGTCGAGCGGCAGGCGGTGGCTGTGCGCCGGGTCGACGATGCCGCCGGTGCAGAGCTGCACGTCCAGCAGCCGCACGCCGGCGTCGGTGGGGACCAGGCCCTTCTTCAGCGCCTGGAACAGGGCGACGGTCTGCCCGGTGTAGGGGTCCTTGTAGCCGCTCACCGCCTTCTCCGCCGACAGCAGCCGCTCGTGGACCTCCGGCCCCACCACCTCGGCCTTCACCGCCTCGTCCACGGTGTACAGCCGCCCGCCGCTCGGCTCCACGATGAAGCCGGCGGCCGCCTGCGCCTCCAGCAGAGCCAGGGCCACCTCCGGCTTCAGCAGGTTCTTCCTCTGGGCTTCGTAGAAGCTCAGCGTCTCCCCGCTGGACTCCACCAGGACGCCGGCGATGGCGTCGGTGCCCCTCAGGTAGCGCCGCACGCCGTCGCTCTGAGCCACGTCGGCCACGCTGGCCTTGCCCTGCCGCAGCCGGTTGTACGTGTCCTTGTCGATGATGCGGCTCTCCAGCAGCTCGGCGGCCGGCACCGGGGCGCGCAGCCCCTCGAACAGCAGCTGCCTCTTCTTCTCGCCCTCCTCCACCACGGTGATGACGATGCGGATGATCTTCTCCACCGTCACCTTGCCGCTGCGGTACTGCTGGATCAGCTCCTTCCTCTGGTCCTCGGTGAAGTACTCCGAGTTGATGATCTCCCAGATGCTCACCGTCTTGCCTTGGAACTTGCCGAACGGGGCGCTCACCGTGGCCTTCTGGAAGACGTCCTTGGCCTCGCGGTCGCTGTAGAGCAGCTCCGCGCCCGCCTGGCTGCTGAGCGGCAGCAGGAGCAGCCCCGTCTCGGGGTCCTCGACGCAGCGCTCCATCAGCTGCAGGTAGGTGAGGTTCTCCTGCGTGTTGGGGTCCAGGAAGCCCTTGGTGTCGTCGCTGGGGTCGGACAGGACGCGGTTCATCTCCTCGTCAAACAGCCCGCGCTTGTAGGCCGCCTCCACGGGCAGGCGGTGGCTGTGCACGGGGTCGATGATGCCGCCGGTGGCGATCTGGGCCTCCAGCAGGCGCACGCCGTGCTCCCTGACGATCAGCTCCTTCTGCATGGCCTCGAAGAGCGAGATGTTGTCCCCGGTGTAGGGGTCCTTGTAGCCGGTGACGGCGCGCTCGGCCGACAGCAGCTTGTTGTGCAGCTCGGGTCCCACCAGCCCGTCCCGCACCGCTTCGTTCACCGACAGCCTGGCGTTGCGCACGGGGTCCAGCATGAAGCCGGTGGCCGCCTGCGCCTCCAGCAGCACCAAGGCGGTGCCGGGGCTGAGCAGCCGCTTCTTCATGGCCTCGTAGATGCTCATCTTCTGCCGCCCGGGCTCCAGCAGCAAACCGGCGATGCAGCTGCGGCCCTGCAGGAACGTCCGCACGTCGTCGCGCCGCGCCAGCTCCTCCACGCTCACCTTCCCCTCGGCCAGCTGGCCCAGGCTGTGGCCGCTCAGGACGCCGGCGGCCGCCAGCTGCTGCGCCGACACTTTCTGCCGGATGCCCTGGAAGGCGAATTCGGGCTCTCCGTTCTGCTCCAGGCCGTCCAGCGCGTGGCGGCCGTTGGGCACCGCGTGCGGCTGCGGCGGCTGCTGCGGCGCCGCGTCCGTTTGGATCATCATCTCCCGCGTGGGCGCCGCCGCGCTCCGCTGCTCCTCCTGCAGCTGCTGCAGCCGCTCGCGCAGCTTCCGGTTCTCCTCCTCCAGCAGCTGCTCCTGCTTCTGCCGCTGCTTCTGCAGCTGCTGCAGCTCCTCCTGCTTGCGGCGGACGCTCTCCTCCGCCTCCTCCTGCTGCCGCTTGGCTTCGTCCAGCATGGCCTTCAGCTGCTGCTTCTCCTGCTCCATCTCCTGCTGCTGCCGCTCCTGCTCGGCCTTCAGGCTCTGCGCTTTGTCCACTTCGTCCTGGAACAGCTTCTCCAGCTTCGCCTTCTCCTCCTCGATGAATTTCTCCTTCTGCAGCAGCGCGTCCTTCTCGAGCAGGAAGGATTCCTGCAGCGACTGCGCCTCCTGGCGGAGCTGCGCCTGCTGGGCCACCTCCATCTGCGGGCAG
>NW_024965757.1:0-2089 GCF_019238085.1 Lagopus leucura
GTTGGACTGGATGAGCTTGGAGGTCTTTTCCAACCTTGGTGATTCTATGATTCTATGATTCTATGATTCTATGATATGGGGCCATCCGGACACAGGGGGTGAGAGGACCGAGTAGCATAGGATCGCAGAGCCATTGATGTTGGGAACGGTCTGTAGGATCTGGTGGAACCGTTCGCCCGTCTCCACCTGGCTGCTCGTGGCATCGTTAGGGTCAGAGGAGGTTTTTAGGGCCGTCGTTCTGACCGTCCACCCACCCCACTCATGGCGTTATGGGATCGTGGTGTCGTTAGGGTTAGAAAAGGCCTTTAGGATCACGCAACCATCAACCCAACGCCACTGCTTTGCGTGCTACCCGTGTCCCTGTGTAGGATGGTGGAGGACTTAGGGTTGGAGGGGGCCTTTAGGGTCATCCGGTCTGACCCCAACCCGTCCCACTCATACGATTGTAGGGTTGTAGCACCATTAGGGTCAGAGAAGACCCTTAGGATCCTCGTCCAACCCGTCATAGAGTCAAAGGATCGTAGCATCGTTAAGGTTAGAGAAGACCTTTAGGGTCACCCAGTCCAACCATCGACCCCACGCCGCCGCTGTGCCCGCTCCCCGTGTCCCTAAATGGGGTCGTGGCGTCATTAAGGTTGGAGAGGGCCTTTAAGGTCGTCTAGTCCGACCCCAACCCATCCCACTCATAGCGTTATAGGATCTTAGCTTATAGCTTATAGGATCACAGTGTTTTTCAGGGCACAGGAGGCCATTAGGATCCCCAGGCCCTCTAACCGTCCCCCCATGCTCTGTGCCAGCGCAGGGCTCAGCTCCACCTTGAGTGCATGGGGGGTGAAGGGATGTGGGGCACGGGATGTGGAGAAGGAAGTAAATGGGGGCATGGGGAGGAGGGAGTGGGATGGATGTGGGGGGCGTGGAGAAATGGGGCCATTGGGACATGGAAGGTATGGGGACAAAGGGAGACGGGGACGCGGGGAAGTGGAACTGTGGGGACATGGGGACATGGGGACGTGGGGAGGATGTAGGGGCAAAAGGGTGTGGAGAATAAAGGGACGTGGGGACACGGGGACAAGAGGGATGTGGGGGCGTCCTCGTGTGGGGGTATGGAGGGTGAAGGTGTGTGGGGAGGTGGAGACGTAAGGAAGCAGGAGTGGGGAGAAATGGAACAGGGGGGTGTGCAGGTGTGGGGGTATGGAGGATGAAGGGACACAGGGACACGGGGATATGGGGACAGGAGGGAGGTGGGGACAGGAGGGTGGTGGGGACAGGAGGGACATGGGGACAGGAGGGATGTGGGGACAGGAGGGAGGTGGGGACAGGAGGGAGGTGGGGACAGGAGGGTGGTGGGGACAGGAGGGACGTGGGGACAGGAGGGACATGGGGACAGGAGGGATGTGGGGACAGGAGGGACATGGGGGTGTCCAGATGTGGGGACATGGAGGATATGGGGGGCAAAGGGATGTGAGAATGTGGGGACAGGAGGGGGTGTGCAGATGTGGGGGTATGGAGGATGAAGGGACAGAGGGATGCAGGGATATGGGGACAGGAGGGACGTGGGGACAGGAGGGACCTGGGGACAGGAGGGAGGTGGGGATGTGGGGACATGGGGAGCGGAACAAGGGGACGACAGGGTGTCCAGATGCGGGGATACGGAGAATAAAAGAACACGGGGACCTTGGGGACATTGGGGACGTTGGGGACGTTGGGGACGTTGGGGACACGGCACCGTGGGCTGCAACCCCGCAGGGAGGCCAAGGCGTGCGTGGTGCACGGCTCCGACCTGAAGGACATGACGGCCGAGCAGCTGGATGAGATCCTGCGCAACCACACCGAGATCGTCTTCGCCCGCACCTCCCCGCAGCAGAAGCTCATCATCGTCGAGGGCTGCCAGCGCCAGGTGCCCCGCTGTCCCCAAAGTGTCCCCACCCCAAAGTGTCCCCATCCCAAGGTGTCCCCACCCCATGGTTCCCCCATCCCCGTGGTCCCTGTAGCGTCCCCACCTTGTAGCTTCCCCATCCCACAAAGTCCCCAACCCTATAGTGGCGTCCCTGTGATGCCCTTGTCCCCAACCTGTCCCCATCCCCATCCC
>NW_024965758.1:0-1399 GCF_019238085.1 Lagopus leucura
GCCCCCTTTGGGACCCCCGGGATCCCTTCATCCATCTCTGAGAACCCCCTGCAACCCCTCGCTGTCCCCCAGGATCTCTTACAGGCCACCTTAAGGACCCCGAGACCCCCCTAGAGCCCTCCACCCATCCCCAAAGACCCCCCCAGCTCCCACATGGAGGCCCCCAAGACCCCATCCACACCCCCCAGACCCCTTTAACCAGCCCTAAGGACCTCCAAGCCCCTCTGTAGGGACCCAAAACCCCTGGAAGGACCCCCATAAAGGCCCCAAAGATCTCACAACCCCCCAAGAACCCACATGGGGACCTCAGAGATCCCTGAAAGTCCCCCCCAAGGACCCACGTAGGACCCCTCCCCCGCCATTCTCCTCTCTGCCTCCCCCCAGGGGTCTCCTCCGGGCCGTGCCCCCCTTCTCCAGGGCCCTGATATGGAGCGCAGTGCAGGATCTGCTGGCGCCCATGGGGACGGAACCCGACGAAAGCGTTCACAGCTTCGCCCGGCGCCGCTTCGGGGCAGAGGTGGGCGCCTGGGAGGGGGGTGATAACCCTTATCGGGGGGCGCAGGGGGTGGGTGGGGGCCGCCCTCACCCCTCCTTCGTGTCATTGTCACCAACAGGTGGCCGACGTGGCTGTGGACAGTTTGTGCAGGGGGGTTTTTGCTGGGGATTGCCGGCAGCTCAGCGTCCGTTCCTGCTTCCCTGCTCTGTTCCAGGCTGAGCGCAGGAGGCGTTCGGTGCTGCTGGGGTTGGCGATGGGAGGGGGTGAGTGGGGGGCGCGGGGGGGGGGGGACCGGGGGGGCGTTTGGGGACGTAGAGGGGGTGACATGGTGCTGCCTGGGGGGGCATGGGGGCCCGGAGGGGGGATGTATGGGGACACAAAGGGGGGATGTATGGGGACACAGAGGGGGACACCCTGATGCTGCACCTCTGGCACGTGGGGAGGTGACATATGGGGACACAGAGAGGTGGTGTATGGGGATGCAGAGGGTGACAGTCTGACGTCACCCCTATGGCACATGGGGGCACAGGAAGGGGATGTGGAGGGGACACCCTGATGCCTCCCCTATGACACATGGGGACACAGAGGGGTGACATATGGGGACACAGGGGACACTGTGACGCTGCCCCTATGGCAGATGGGGATGTGGAGGGGTGATGTATGGGGACACGGGGGGGGAGGACACCCTGATGGACACGTGGGGACACAGAGAGGTGATATTTGGGGACACAGGGAGGTGACCTATGGGGATGTAGTGGGGACACCCTGATGCTGCCCCTGCAGCACGTGGCGAGGTCACGTATGGGGACGCAGGGAGGTGATGTATGGGGACACGGGGGGGGGGACCCTGATGCCGGCCCTGTGGCACGTGGGGACACAGAGGGGCGATATTTGGGGACGTGG
>NW_024965758.1:1499-2170 GCF_019238085.1 Lagopus leucura
ACCATTTGGGGACACAGAAGCGACGCTCCGGCGTTTCCCCCGCTGTCCCCCTGCAGGGCGTCCAGGCGGCGCCGCGTCAGCGCTGCTCCTGAGGTCGCGGGCGGAACGTTGGACGCAATGGGGGCTGAGGGGGGGGATGCAGACCCTGCCTGAAGCCATCGCTGCCTTCCTGCGGCCGCGCCGCGCCGAGATGCTGCTCCATGCGGAGCTGCAACGCCTGCGGCTGCGGCACGACGGCACCTGGCAGGTGGGGGGGGAACCCCGTGGTGGCACCCGCGAGGCCTCGTGTGGGGCTGGGGAGCCTGAGCTTGTGGGTTCGGGGGGTGTTGGGGTCCCTTGGGGTCGCGTTGTGTTGTCTTGGGGTTCCCTTCTGTGGTCTGGGGGTGTTGGGGACCCCGGGTTGTCCCCGTGGTTTGGGGGATCCCTGAGTGCCCTCGCTGCTGTTTGGGGTCCCCATCGCACAGTCTGGGGGCTCTGGGACCCCTGGGTTCTGTCCCCATAGTTTGGAGACTCCTTGACTTCCCTCCCCGCGGTTTTGGGGTCCCCATCTCCCAATCCGGGGGTTCTGGGTCCCTTGAATTCTGTCCCTATAATTTGGGGAAGCTCTGAATTCCCTCCCCGTGGTTTTGGGGTCCCCACGCCACATTTTCGAGCTGCCAGGACCCCCCCCC
>NW_024965759.1:0-1999 GCF_019238085.1 Lagopus leucura
GTACTATCCCACACAGAGGGATTCCCATATGCTCTTCTCTGGTTTTATTCCCTTCCCTCTTCATATCTAGTTTAAGGCCCTCTCCACAAGGCCTACCAGCTCCTACGCAACTATCCATTTCCTCCTTTCAGACACATGAGACCCATCAGCAGATCTCAAGCCAGGTGCCAAGTAAACCACCCCATGATCGAAGGAACCAAAATTCTTGTGTTTGCACTAGTCTCTCAGCCAAGTGTTCACAAGATGAATTTTCCTGCTTCTCTCAGCGTCCTTCCTGCCGCTCAAGGAATAGAAGAAAATACTAGCTGTATGCCCACTCCATCAACTAACCACCCCAGTTGCCTGAAGTCATTTTTGATAATCCTCTGGCTTCTATCAGTGATCTCACTACTGCCAGCCTGAACTATTAATAAAGGATAATAATCAGAGGGGTGGATCAGACTGAGGAGTTTTCTGGAAATATCCCAGACCCCAGGGAGGCAGTGCACTTCCCCACTGGTAGGGTCAGGCCGACATATAGGGCCCTCTGTTCCTCTCAGCAGGGACTCACCTACAACCATCACCCATCTGTCCTTCCTGGTGAAGGCAGTCTGGAGGTGTGGAGTTGATCACCCTAGACAACCTTGCAGGTAGATCTGCCCCCGCATCCTCACTCACCTCACCCTCAGGTTCTAGGGCCTCAAACGAATTACGTGGAGGCACCTCGGGAAACAAGGTAGGACGAGTTGGGGTTTGCCTGCGCCACTGAACTGGCATCTGTTTCCACTCCTCCTCTCAAATCGGCTCCTTCTGCTCGAGTATAGCAGGGGATGGGGTCCACTACTGTTTCTTTCTCCCAGAGAGTTATTCCACCAATCTATCTCCTGCTCTCACTCTCTGAGTCCTTAACCTCTCCACCTCCTCCTTGAGCTCTCCCACCATACCGAGCAGATGACCCACCTGCTCACACCTCACGCAGGTAGAATCCCTGCAGCCCTTTACCAGTGTCATAGTTCTATGTTTTTATGGTTTCAGTATTCCACATCAAAACATCATGTAGTGTACGGGGCATTAAAGTGTCACTGCCCCAGTTCCAAGTACCTATCCCTGTACATTACAGCAGTCACGGGATCTGGCCCTTCCGGGTGGGGGGGGCGCTCTCTTGCTGCCTTGCAGTGGGTGCTGGAGGGTGCTTTCCTAGCCGTTCCAAGCTTTTCAGGTTTGAATCGGTCCTGGGAACTCTCTCTCTCTCATCTTGTCTGATTTATTAATCTCAATTTCAATTAAATTGTATATATTGTGTTATCTTGTGTTCCGATATTACAGTAAAATAAGTTTTCCTCCATAGATTGTTGCCGCTGCTTTTTCCCTCCCTTCCTTCCTTCCCATTTTTGTGGGACTGGGGTGTGGGGGGAGGGCAGAAGCCTGTTGCCCCTGTCACGGACATAGATTGATCTAGTCAACTCCATGACAACCAGCAGCAGCAGGATCAAGCACCGCCTGCAGCCAGAGACCCGCACAGCCACACAGGCGCTCAGATTGGGTCATCACAGCCTTTTCGGCAATGGCTTTCAGCCAAAGAGAGACCATGGATTGTCTAGTGCCCTTGATAAGGTGCAGAGTGATAGATGGACTGGTCTCTTCATGGGGAGGAGGACTGCACCCTCCCTGCTCACGCACCCGGTGCCAACTGCTGCATTATTCCTCAGGAGCCGTGCTCTTCCCCCCTGGGGGAGCTGGGGCTCCCTGGTTCTCCCTCTACCTCTTTTGGTGTTTTGCCAGTGTTTTGCCAGTTTTACTTCTCTGTGACGGGTCCATTGTGCGAGCCTCTGCTCCGAGCTGATCTGCTCGAGGTCTTCCCTGAAAATGCTGGGGAAGAGCAAGCAGCAGCAGCACGGCCATCATTGCCTGGCTGGACTTGTCAGGGCCAACAAGAGCTTCATGGGCTATCAAAAGTGGGAGCACAACACAGAGCCCGCGATTCAGTCCTTCCTGGTGAGAGGCAGAGGCTTTGCGTGGC
>NW_024965760.1:0-6100 GCF_019238085.1 Lagopus leucura
TTTTTTTTTTTAATGGTTTCAGTATTCCACATCAAAACATCATGTAGTGTACGGGGCATTAAAGTGTCACTGCCCCAATCCCAGCTACCTATCCCTGTACATCACAGCAGTCACGGGATCTGACCCTTCCGGGTGGGGGGGGCGCTCTCTTGCTGCCTTGCAGTGGGTGCTGGAGGGTGCTTTCCTAGCCGTTCCAAGCTTTTCAGGTTTGAATCGGTCCCGGAAACTCTCTCTCTCTCATCTTGTCTGATTTATTAATCTCAATTTCAATTAAATTGTATATATTGTGTTATCTTGTATTCCAATATTATAGTAAAATAAGTTTTCCTCCATAGATTGTTGCCGCTGCTCTTTTCCTCCCTTCCTTCCTTCCCATTTTCGTGGGACAGGGGTGGGGGGGGGGAGGGCAGAGGCCTATCGCCCCTGTCACGGACATAGATTGATCTGGTCAACTCCGTGACAGATTTTTGGCGCCCAACGTGGGGCTCGCTGCTTTTTAGCTTTTAGAACGAATCTCTTTTTCTCTCTGCTCTTAGAGAGCTTCGTTAGGGAGCATTATCAGTAGTTCAGGTTTCTGTGCTGGAAAACCTGACCTTGAAAGATTAGGCGTACTGCCAGTGTTCTGGGATATTTGTAAACTTTGAGCACTACTTAGTCTGGGTAGTGCCTTTTTTTCTTTTTTTTTTCTTTTTTTTTTTTTTTTTCCTCCTCTTGTTAGCTTCAATTCATTAACCCCTTTTTTAGCAAACACCAGTGATGAACCCACTCGTTATCGTGGGGGTGCTGGGTAAAGGATTTAAAGCAATGGTGTTACTCACAACCTACTGGCCAATAATCCATCTCACACTTGTGTGTTGTGGAATTGCATTCATATATAACTACCTAAGGGCACTGATGGAGACATCTATGTTTTACCTACTTGCAATGTGGTATGATTTGAATTTTGACATTTACATCCCAGAAGGAATGGCTAATTTCACAAACAACTACATCCCAGAAGGAATGGCTAATTTCACAAACAGCTACATCCCAAATGGAATAGCTAATTTTACAAACAACACAATGTTCAGACCAGTCTCCAGGTTTTCTTCTCGGTTTGTCAAACGGTTTACGAATCTTGAATTAATACTCATATTGGTGTGCGTGTCTCTGATTGTATTCATAATTGTGAATAATAAGAGGAAGGAATCCCTTCCAAAACCAGAGAATGATGACTGGCAGGGAATATGGAGAGGTTTAGGAAAGGTCTTAGAAGCATGGGGACCCGCAGTGTCATGGGATTTTACTCTTGAACACCTGTGGGATCCTGAGAAACTAAGCCAGTATTTGAGTCAGGGACTATGCGGCTTACATAAATCTAAGGAGGTACAACTTATTTGGGGTTTGGCTTGTGCTTACCGTGCCCTATATAATACCATTCTGGAGAGAGAGAGTTTCCGAGCTGAGGTTCAAGCCAAAGGGGAAAAATCCCAAGTCAAATCTAATCAATCACAGGAGACACCAGTAACAATACCAGTTGCTCCTGTGGAGGGCAAGAAATGGAAACGAGTGTCTTCGCGTCTTGAACGAAAAAGGGAAGAGGAGGAGGAGGAGGAGGAAGATCCAGGCGAGGGGCCCTCCTCAGAACCACCACCATCGCGAAAGGCAAAAGGGAAAACTAAGAGACATGCAGAAGAAAGTGATGAAGAGGAAGTCTCTATTACTACTCGCCGGCCTCTAAAGATGACTGAAATCCAAGGTTCAAGAAAGGAGTTTACACGGCACCCGAATGAAAGTCTTGTTTCCTGGTTGGTTCGCTGTTGGGACAGTGGGGCCCATAGCTTGTCTCTGGATGGTAATGAAGCTCGCCAGCTAGGTGCCATTGCCAGAGATCCAGCTATTGATAGAGGAATTAGTCGGTGTTCGGATGAGGCTGCCTCCCTCTGGGAACGAGTGTTAATAGCCGTGAAGGAAAAGTATCCCTTCAAAAATGGCTTGAAGATTGCGATGAAAAAATGGGATACAGTGGAAAAGGGTATCCAGTATCTGAGGGAAATAGGCGTGGTGGAAATGTTGTATGACCCTAACTTTGTTCCTAACCATCCACGCCAAGACCGCGACCCTGAAAAAGTGAGAACGACGCCTGAGATATGGCAGAAACTCGTGACAACAGCGCCGGACAAATATGCCGCTACTCTAACGTCAGCATGTGACAGATACCAGGAACAACAGAGAACACCCTTAATTTATGAATTAATTCTTACGCTCCAAAACTATCAACAGTTGCTGTCCCCCATTCATGCTGCTGTAGCCGCTATCTCAAAGGTGACGGACCAACTGAATGAAACGCGGAAGCAAATGTCTCAACTGATTAACCGTGACAAACCTGTAGCAGTATCAGAGACGCTTGATGAAGATCAGGATAATCAAATGAGTCTAGCGAAGGATATGAAGGAAATGAAGGAGATGATGAAATTTATGCGAGCCCACCTAATTAAAGACGATGAACCTTCCTTCTCACGTGCACCATCAAAAATCTCAGCTGTTAGAAGCAAACGCTCTCCGGCTCAAGTAAGGGGTAATACACCGCGAATTGCCTTATGGTATTACCTACGTGACCATGGAGAAGACATGGGGAAGTGGCACGGTCAACCTACTCCTGTACTACGAGCTCGGGTGAAAGAATTACAAGGCAGATCAACCACCAGTGCAGTTGCTCCAGTTACCACAGGTAATGAATAGAGGGGCCCTGCCCTCAGTCAGGGGGGGGAAAGGGATAATAGAGTATATTGGACTGTGTGGATTCGATGGCCTGGCACATCAGAACCACTGAAATATAAGGCCCTGGTGGACACTGGTGCACAGTGCACTCTGATGCCCTCGAGTCATGAAGGGACAGAATCAATCCATATTTCTGGAGTGACTGGGGGTTCTCAAGAATTGACTGTGTTGGAGGCTGAGATAAGCCTCACTGGTAAGGACTGGCAAAAACATCCTATTGTGACGGGCCCAGGGGCTCCATGTATACTAGGTATTGATTATCTCAGAAGGGGGCATTTCAAGGATCCTAAGGGGTATCGATGGGCCTTTGGAATAGCTGCTGTGGACACAGACAATATTAAGCAGCTGTCTGTTTTGCCTGGACTGTCAGAAGATCCGTCTGTTGTGGGGTTGCTACGAGTAAAAGAGCAACAGGTACCGATTGCCACAAAAACGGTGCACAGGCGTCAGTACCGCACCAACAGGGATTCTTTGCTCCCCATTCATAAGTTAATTCGTCAACTAGAGAGCCAGGGAGTGATCAGAAAAACTCACTCACCTTTTAACAGCCCCATATGGCCAGTGCGTAAAGCCAGTGGAGAATGGAGGCTGACGGTGGACTACCGTGGCCTGAATGAAGTCACACCCCCACTGAGTGCTGCTGTGCCGGACATGTTAGAACTCCAGTATGAACTGGAGTCAAAAGCGGCCAAATGGTATGCCACCATTGACATTGCTAATGCCTTCTTTTCCATTCCTTTGGCCAAAGAATGTAAGCCACAGTTTGCTTTCACATGGAGGGGCATTCAGTATACCTGGAACCGTTTGCCCCAGGGGTGGAAACACAGCCCGACCATTTGCCATGGGTTGATCCAAACTGTATTGGAACAGGGCAGTGCTCCTGAGCACCTGCAGTACATTGATGACATCATTGTGTGGGGCGATACAGCAGAAGAAGCCTTCACGAAAGGAGAGCAAATAATCCAAATTCTTCTGAATGCTGGTTTTGCTATTAAGCGAAGCAAAGTGAAAGGACCTGCCCAGGAGATTCAGTTCCTAGGTATAAAGTGGCAAGATGGCCGTCGTCACATCCCGACAGATGTGATCAACAAAATCACTGCTATGTCTCCACCCACTAGCAAAAGAGAGACACAATCTTTTCTGGGTGCAGTGGGCTTTTGGAGAATGCACATTCCAAACTACAGCCTCATTGTAAGCCCCCTTTATTATGTGACGCGAATGAGAAATGAGTTTACATGGGGCCCTGAGCAGCAGCAGGCTTTTGAACAGATTAAACAGGAGATAGCCCGTGCCGTGGCCCTAGGGCCAGTACGGACGGGACAGGGTATAAAGAACATCCTCTACACTGCTGCTGGAGAGAACGGTCCCACTTGGAGTTTGTGGCAAAGAGCCTCAGGAGAGACCCGAGGCCGACCCCTGGGATTCTGGAGTCGGGTGTACAGGGGGTCGGAAGAGGGCTACACTCCAACTGAGAAGGAGATCTTAGCTGCTTATGAGGGGGTTCGGGCTGCTTCTGAAGTAGTCGGTACTGAAACACAGCTTCTTCTGGCACCTCGACTGCCAGTGCTGAACTGGATGTTTAAAGGAAAGGTTCCCTCCACCCATCATGCCACTGATGCCACCTGGAGTAAGTGGATTGCACTGATTACACAACGAGCACGGATGGGGAACCTCAGCCGTCCAGGAATCCTAGAGGTCATCATGGACTGGCCTGAAGGTAAAAAGTTTGGAACACCACCAGGAGAAGAAGTATCACGTGCTAAAGAGGCCCCACCATACAATGAACTACCAGAGAACGAAAAGAAATATGCCCTGTTCACAGATGGATCGTGTCGTATTGTGGGGAAGCATCGCAGATGGAAATCTGCTGTGTGGAGCCCCACACGACAAGTTGCAGAGGCCACTGAAGGGAAAGGAGAATCAAGCCAATTTGCAGAGGTAAAGGCTGTCCAACTGGCCTTAGATGTTGCTGAACGGGAGAGGTGGCCAATGCTCTATCTTTACACTGATTCATGGATGGTAGCAAATGCCTTATGGGGGTGGTTACAGCAGTGGGAGCAAAATAACTGGCAAAGAAGGGGTAAACCTATTTGGGCTGCTGAACTGTGGAAAGACATTGCTGCCCGAACAAAGAATATGGTTGTGAAGGTGCGCCATGTAGATGCTCATGTGCCCAAGAGTCGGGCTACTGAAGAACAGCAAAACAACCATCAGGTAGATCGAGCTGCCAGAATTGAGGTGGCTCAAATAGACCTGGACTGGCAGAACAAGGGTGAATTATTTCTGGCTCGGTGGGCCCATGAGACCTCAGGTCATCAAGGGAGAGATGCAACATACAGATGGGCTAGAGACCGAGGGGTGGACTTAACTATGGATGCCATTGCACAGGTTATTCATAACTGTGAAACATGTGCCATCATCAAACAAGCCAAGAGGATGAAACCTCTCTGGGAGGAAGGGCGATGGCAAAAGTACAAATATGGGGAGGCATGGCAGGTTGATTATATCACCTTGCCATGATCTCGCAATGGTAAGCATTATGTGCTTACTATGGTGGAGGCAACCACTGGGTGGCTCGAAACATATGCAGTACCCCATGCTACCGCCCGAAACACCATACTGGGTCTCGAGAAACAAGTCCTGTGGCGACATGGCACCCCGGAAAGGATTGAGTCAGATAATGGGACTCATTTCAAAAATTCTCTTGTAAATACTTGGGCCAAAGATCATGGCATTGAGTGGATTTACCATATTCCCTATCATGCACCAGCCTCTGGTAAAATTGAACGATACAATGGATTGTTAAAAACGATGCTAAAAGCACTGGGTGGCGGAACATTTAAGCACTGGGAGAAGCATCTGGCAGAAGCCACCTGGTTAGTCAATACCAGAGGATCTATCAATCGTGATGGTCCTAACCAATCCAGTTCCCTACATACCGTAGAGGGAGATAAAGTCCCTGTTGTACATGTAAAGAACATGTTAGGAAAGGCAGTTTGGGTTCTTCCAGCTTCTGGAAAGGGCAAACCTCTCCGTGGTACAGTTTTTGCTCAGGGACCAGGATCCACATGGTGGGTAATGCAGAAGAATGGGGATGTCCAATGTGTACCACAAGGAAACTTGATGCCGGGGGAGCGCAGTCAGTAATTCTATGTATATGTGTATACCCATGTGTGTGTAATGCATTTTAATCATTTTTTGTTTGTTTGTATATATATGTGTATATATTTTAAGCATGATGTAACGATGTAGAATAAGGGGTGGA
Source organism: Lagopus leucura (assembly GCF_019238085.1). Classification (NCBI taxonomy): domain Eukaryota; kingdom Metazoa; phylum Chordata; class Aves; order Galliformes; family Phasianidae; genus Lagopus; species Lagopus leucura. Next base: position 6,026 of record NW_024965760.1, read on the forward strand.
ATGTCATGGTTCTATGTTTTTGTTTTTGTTTTTTTTTTTAATGGTTTCAGTATTCCACATCAAAACATCATGTAG
>NW_024965761.1:0-1686 GCF_019238085.1 Lagopus leucura
GGGGGGGGCCCCCCCCCAATGGGAGCGATACCGGCATGGGGTGCTGACCCTGGGATGCGTCGGTGAGGGCGGGGCTAAACGGGGGGCGGGGCTAAACGCGGGGGGCGGGGCTTAACTGGAGGTAGGGGGCTAGAACCGGGGCTTACTGGAGGGGGCGGGGCTGAAGGCGTGTTCTACGGGGAATGGGCGGGGCTAAATATGTCTCCAGAGAGTGGGTGTGGCTTATTGTGTGGGTGGAGCTAAAAGCGTGGTCTTTGGAGAAGGGGCGGGGCTAGAGACAGGGCAGGGCTTGTAATGGGTGTAAATGGGCGGGGCTTGTTGGGAGTGGGCGGAGCTAAAATCCCTCTTCAGAGAAGGGGCGGGGCTAAACGACTTGAGTGGTGGTTATTGGTGGATAGAGTGGGAGGGGTGGAGCTATGGTGAAAAGGGGGCGTGGTTATGTGGTGGGCGGGGCTAATCACGAGGGGCGTGGTTTCATGGGCGAAACGAAGGGTGAGCCGTGGGGTGGGCGGGGCTAAATGGAAATGCGTTTGTGATTGGGCGGGGCAAATCCTGGGGGCGGGGTGAGGCGGGATGAGCGGAGCTTATTGGTGGACAGGCTGGAGTAGGTGGGACTAAGGGAAGGAGAGACTTTGTGGTGGCTGGGCGTAATGGGAGGAGGGCCTCAAGGGGTTGGAGGTGTGGTGGGCGGGACTTAGGGCGGAGCTTAGGGGGGGGGAGGCGGGAGGTGGGGGTGGCGCCGGGGGGGTGCGGGGGGGGGCCCGGGGGCGGGGGTTTAAACCTTTTTTCCCCCCTCCCACCCCCCCGTTAGGGCTGCCCAACGCAGGGAAGTCCTCAGTGCTGAACGCAGTGTTGGGCCGCAGCGCCGTCAAAGTCTCGCGGACCCCCGGTCGCACCCGCTACTTCCAGACCCACTTCCTCACCCCCACCGTCCGCCTCTGCGACTGCCCCGGCCTCGTCTTCCCCTCCCGCGCCCCCCGCGAGCTCCCGGGGGGCCCCCGCCCCCCCCCCCCCCCCCCTACTTTGAATTAACGCGGCATCCCTGTCACACCCCTGGCCCTCCCTGTCACCTCCCATCATGCCCTGCCATCCCCCTGTCACTTCCTGTCTGCCCCCTGCCAACCCTGTCACTCCTTGTCACTCCCTGTCACCTCCACTTCCTCACGCCGCCCCCGATCTGCCTCTGCGACTGCCCCAGCCTCGTCTTCCTCTCCCGTGAGCTCCAGGTGGTCCCACAACCCCCCCCAATTTTAATTAATGCAGCGTTAATGGCTTCCGTTCCCTCCCCCCTGCAGGTCCTGGCAGGGGTGTACCCCATTTCCCAGCTCCAGGAGCCGTATTCAGCCGTGGGTTTCCTGGCCAGCCGCCTTCCCCTGCCCACCCTGCTGGGCCTGCGGCCTCCCAGCACCCCGGCAGGTTGGACAGCGTGGGACATCTGCGAAGGTGAACGCGGACCCCTGTGTCACCCAGTCCCCCCTGTGTTCCCCTGATGCCCTGTGTCACCCAGACCCCCTTCTGTGTCCCCCTGATGCCCTCCTATGTCACCCAGATCCCTTCCTGCACCACCCAGTCCCTCGTGTGCCCCCCGGACCCCTCCCCATGTCACCCAGACCCCCTCCTGTGTCACCCAGACCCCTTCCTATGTCACCCAGTTCCTCCTATGTCCCCCAGACCCCTTCCTGTGTC
>NW_024965762.1:0-2356 GCF_019238085.1 Lagopus leucura
AGGAAGGAAGGAAGGAAGGAAGGAAGGAAGGAAGGAAGGAAGGAAGGAAGGAAGGAAGGAAGGAAGGAAGGAAGGAAGGAAGGAAGGAAGGAAGGAAGGAAGGAAGGAAGGAAGGAAGGAAGGAAGGAAGGAAGGAAGGTGTGAGGACTATTTCACTCCCGAGGCAATACACGCGGTGCTCCCATGCCCCGCACCGCCCGCGCCCCGCCGCTCTTTGTGCGATCACTTTTGGGTCCACGGATCCCGCACACTCAGTGCCGCTCTCCGGCCCGTCTGACTGCCAGAATGACCCTTCCCGGGGCACTGCAATAGGAGAGCTATAGGTTTTTTCGCTGATCCGCAGCAGTTTTCGCTCCCTCCCCGTTTTTATGGGTGTATTATAGTTAGGGGTTATATAAATGTTTTTGCGTGTGATAACTGTAAATCCTAACATTTGCAAATGGCCCGGAGGCAAACTAACCTTGGACGGGCAGAGAGAGGGAGGGAGGGAGGGTCTCCCATTACTGCTGATTAAAAGGAGGCTTTAATAAGCGTCTAATTCACTCATCGGGAGTTTTATGGAGAAATTAGAGGCGGACACAAAAAAGACATCTCGGTGGGGGGGGGAGGCGTTGCAGAGGGGCCTCGCACGCCCAGGGCAGAGGGAAGAGGCAGCTGGGCCTCGGCACCGCGCACTCCCGGGCCCGGCTCCCGCGGGCGGACGGCGGCGGTTCCCCCCCCTCCCGGCCCGGCGGCGTGCGAGGCTCGGGAACGGGGCGCAGACAAAAGGAGGGGGCGAGGCGGAGGGGGCGAGGCGAGGCCGCCCGCCCACCGTCATCCCCGGGCTGCTCGGGACCGGCGGGGACGGGAAGGGCAGCGCCGGGGCGGAGCGGCGGCGGGAGCGCACGGCCCGTCTGCCCGTGTGGGCCCGAGCTGGGGGGCTCGTCCGGCTCCGTGCGGCCCAGTGCGCCGAGAGACGGCTTTGTTGCAGAAGTGTCTCTTCACATCGCCGGCTTTTCCCCCTCTTTCTTTCTTTACATGAGAGCGTTTGCCACAAATTTTTTTTGTGGGTGTTTTTTTGTTGGGTTTTTTTTTTTCTTACCCTTCTCCTTTTTTTTTTCTTTTTCTTTTTCTTTTTTCCCCCCCCTTCAATGAGGCTGTAAAAGGTCTCCAGCTTGTCTCGTTTTTGTGGCAAACGCTCTCTTGTAAAGAGGAGAGGTTAAAGTGTCGGTGACTGAATAAAGAGCAGCACACGTGGGCTATTACCATTCAGGGCAAACAAATGCAGAGAAGGGGAAAGCCAGCAGCAGGCTCGGCGGGGGGAGGCCCCCCCGGCGCACGCCCGCACTCGGCCCGCAGCCCCGGCTCCGCCGCGGCCCCGCGTCCCCCAGACATGGAACCCACCCATGGCTCACAAAGGAGCGAGAGAAAGCGAGAGGGGGAGACACGAGGGGGTCTGAGATGGGAAAAAAAGAAAGTAGCTTTAGGGGGAATGTGCTGTGGAGTGTGAAATTGCAGCCCGTGGTGCTCCATATTGTACCAGAAGCTCTCCAAAAACTCATCCTCCAACGTGACCAGAGGTGCTCGGAGGGAGAGGGGCTCAGAGACGCGGGGGGAGGGGGAGAAAGGGGCTTTCATTCTTTTTGCTTTCCCTTCCCTATTAATCGTTCATTTAAAGCCTAACTCGCCGTTTGTGTGTTAACCCGGGCCGCCCAGAGCAACCCCGGCTTTCCCGCAGAGCCGACCCCCCCGGGCCGCGCTGCGTTCCGAGCCCCAGAGCCGCCCTCGGTGCTCCGAGGCGGCCCTCTGCAGACCCCGGCGCTGACCCCCGCCCCGCGGACCCGGGCCCCCGCCTTTATTTGGTCCCTCGCAGACCGGGTTCTACCCCTGGTTTTCTCACGCGATGCGAAATCGGTTGTCACGGGTCACAAAAACATCCGCGGACGCTCAGCGCGGGTTTATCCCGTAAATCCGCGTCTGTAGTGTTGGGGAGCGCTAGGGCAGAGCTGAACCACCAACATTCAGGATGACATCGCCTGGCGAGGGAACGAGGAGAGGCGATCCGCGACCCGACGGCCGGCAGCTCCCCAGGTCACGGCACGGAGCGCTGTTCCCGGCCGCGGATGCCCGCACCGAGCCCCTTTGTTCCCGGCGGCCGCCTTCGGGCCGGGGCCGGGCGGGCAGAGCCGCGCGGAGGCAACGTGCGCTGAGGAGCCAGAGCCAGGGAGAGCTGGGCCGACGGAGAACGCCCTGGCTTCGTCAGCTAGAGAGAGCCGGGTAATGACGCCCATCGAAAGATGCCTATCGCCGCAACTGCCCCCCGAAGTTTGTTTTTCTTGAAATTTCCGCAGAGAAGCAGGCGGCTCTTCTGAAGTGT
>NW_024965763.1:0-1303 GCF_019238085.1 Lagopus leucura
GGGGGCGGCGGGGGCGGAGACCCCCATCCTTGGGGCTGCAGGGGAGGCACCATGTTGGGCCCGGACCCCAAATGGTGAAGTGGGGAGACCCCGTGTGGGGCTGAGACCCCAAATGGTCACCCAGAAGACCCCATATTGGGCTGAGACCCCATATAGTCAATGGGGAAGACCCTATATAGGTCCAAGGCCCCAAATGGTCTCCCAGAAGACCCTACATTGGGCTGAGACCCCCATTGGTCAACTAGAAGACCCCCCATTGGGCCAGGACCTCATATGGTCAACAGGGAAACCCTATATTGGGTCAGGACCCCAGTTGTGCCACTGGAAGACCCCACATTGGGCTGAGACCCCATATGGTGAACTAGAAGACCCCACATTGGGTCAGGACCCCAAATGGTCAACAGGGAGACCCCATATAGGGCCGAGACCCCATATGGTTCACTGGGAGACGCCATGTTGGGCTGAGACCCCAGTGGTCCCACTAGAAGATCCTACATTGGGTCAGGACCCCAAATGGTCAACCAGAAGACCCCATATGGGGCTGAGACCCCAATGGTCAACTGGGAGATGCCATGTTGGGCTGAGACCCTATATGGTCAATGGGGAGACCCCATATAGGGCTGAGACCCCAAATGGTGAACAGGGAGACCCCACATTCGATCAGGACCCCAGTTGTGCCACTGGAAGACCCCACATTGGGCTGAGACCCCATACGGTCACCCCGAAGGCCCCATATGGGTCAGGACCCCAACATCAACTGGCGGACGCCATGTTGGGCTGAGACCCTATATGGTCAATGGGGAGACCCCATATGGGGCTGAGACCCCAGTGGTCAACTGGGGAGACCCCGTGTTGGGTCAGGACCCCAAATGGTCAGCCAGAAGACCCCATATAGGGCCGAGATCCCGAATGTTCAGCTGGGGAGACCCCATATAGGGCTGAGACCCCAAATGGTGAATAGGGAGACCCCACATTGGGTCAGGACTCCAATTGTCCCACTGGAAGGCCCCACATTGGGTCAGGACCCCATACGGTCACCCCGAAGGCCCCATATTGGGTCAGGACCCCAACATCAACTGGCGGACGCCATGTTGGGCCGTGACCCCCATCTGCTGAGCAGGGCCCCCCCCCGCCCCCCCGCCCCCCATATCCCGCAGCTCCCGCTCCGCCGACCGCCATCGCCGCGCCGCCCGCCCCAACCGCCGCTGGAGCAGCAGCAGCAGCAGCCGCAGCCCCACGGCGAGCCCCACATCGGCATCGCCGCCCCGCGACAGAGCGCCGCGACCCACGGCATCACCGGCTG
>NW_024965764.1:0-1420 GCF_019238085.1 Lagopus leucura
TGGGTTTGGGGCAGTCCCAATGTCCCCTGGGTTTGGGGCAGTCCCAGTGTCCCCTTGGGTTTGGGGCAGTCCCAGTGTCCCCGTGGGTTTGGGGCAGTCCCAATGTCCCCATGTGTTTGGGGCAGTCCCAATGTCCCCATGGTTTTGGAGCAGTCCCAATGTCTTCTCGGTTTGGGGCAGTCCCAATGTCCCCATGGTTTTGGGGCAGTCCCAATGTCCCCTGAGTCTTGGGCAGTTCCAGTGTCCCCATTGGTTGGGGCAGTCCCAATGTCCCTGTGGGTTTGGGGCAGTCGTAATGTCCTCTGGGTTTGGGGCAGTCCCAATGTCCCCATGGGTTTGGGGCAGTCCCAATGTCCCCGTGGGTTTGGGGCAGTCCCAACTTCTCATGGGTTTGGGGCAGTCCCAATGTCCCTGTGGGTTTCGGGCAGTCCCAATGTCCCCTTGGGATTGGGGCATTCCCAGTGTCCGCTTGGGTTTGGGGCAGTCGCAATGTCCCATGGGTTTGGGGCAGTCCCAATGTCCCCATGGGTTTGGGGCACTCCCAATGTTCCCATGGGTTTGGGGCAGTCCCAATGTCCCCTGGGTTTGGGGCAGTCCCAATATCCCCGTGGGTTTGGGGCAGTCCCAGTGTCCCCCTGGGTTTGGGGCAGTCCCAGTGTCCCCCTGGGTTTGGGGCAGTCTTAATGTCCCCATGCATTTGGGGCAGTCTTAATGTCCCCATGGGTTTGGGGCAGTCCCAATGTCCCCTGGGTTTGGGGCAGTCCCAGTGTCCCCTGGGTTTGGGGCTGTCCCAGTGTCCCCATGGGTTTGGGGCAGTCCCAATGTCCCCATGGGTTTGGGGCAGTCCCATTGTCCCCATGGGTTTGGGGCAGTCCCAACGTCCCCTTGGGTTTGGGGCAGTCCCAATGTCCCCTGGGTTTGGGGCAGCCCCAATGTCCCCCTGGGTTTGGTGCAATCCCAATGTCCCCATGGGTTAGGGGCAGTCCCAATGTCCCCTGGGTTTTGGGCAGTCCCAGTGTCCCCATGGGTTTTGGGCAGTCCCAGTGTCCCCCTGGGTTTGGGGCAGTCCCATTGTCCCCATGGGTTTGGGGCAGTCCCAGTGTCCCCGTGGTGTATGGGAACTGCTGAGTCACGGCCTGAACCTCTGATTGATCACCTGAGGTGAGCCATGAGTCAGCCAGAGGAGCACAGGTGAAGGCAATTCACCTGTGCTACCGGAAGGGGTGGAGCCTGGCTCCACCCCTCCTGGACCTATTTAAGAGCTGGCTACCAGAGGGGAAGGATCTTTTCTGGAGATTCTCCTCATTGATATCTTCTAGTGAGCTCAACCCAAGGGTAAGCTCTTCTACTTATTCTCTTTTGTGATCCTTGTTTGCCTTACCCTTTTGATTATATTGCAATTATTACATCTTGGTTATAC
>NW_024965765.1:0-5154 GCF_019238085.1 Lagopus leucura
TGTACTGGGGCACGTCCTGGCCGCCTGTACCACACCTTTTTGCCGGATATCTGCGGCTGCATAACGATATCAGGCACCAAAGGAGGTGTCCTGATCTGCCATAGGGACATGATGGGGGTCCCTTTAGCAATAAAGATCGGAGTGTTGACCATAATATCAGTAGGCCATGTACCTATTACTGGAGGGACTACTGAGCCTCCCACCTCCAATAGTCTCCCCCAAGGTGCAAGTAGGCCACACCACTTGGGTCCTACCTGCACCTTCCAGGGCCATTTTATTTTATGGGTACCTGGCTCTAAGTTTTCAGGGGCAGGGAGCAGAAGATTATTTTCATTACCAATTTGGGGTCTTACCTGATGATCAGTGCCCGTAATTTGGATCCTAAGCGGGGTGGCCCATGTCGTCTGCAACATTCTCAGGGCACTGGGTCTGCCATCTCGAGGTCTTTCATTCAGGTCCCGCAGGGTTTCATACAGTCTTTTTGTCCACCCCTGCAAGGACTGGGAGTCTGTCTTCAGGGCAGCCTTAAGAATACCATTATAACGTTCGATGAGGCCTGCCCCTGTTGGATTATATGGCAGGTGGAATCGCCATTCGATGTTATTTTCTTCTGCCCAGCGCTGTATCGTTGCACCAGTAAAATGAGTCCCTTGGTCGCTCTCGATGACTTGAGGTGTCCCGTAGGCAGACATCAGTTTAGTGAGTGCCTTGATGGTATATGCCTGGTTTGCTTTCGGTACTGGATAGGCCTGCAGTAGCCCACTTGCAGTGTCGACACAGGTCAGGGCATATCTTGCCCCTTCGGAACGAGGAAGGGGCCCGATGTAATCGACCTGCCATCGCTGGAGAGGATTGTGTCCCCTAGCAAGATGGGCTGTTGTTTCGGGCAACGATCTCGGTCTCATCTTGGAGCAAGCGTCGCAATCCTGGCATGCCTGGACGATATCAGATAGTTGTATGGGCAGTCCCCATGCTTTAGCAGCTGCCCACATTGTCTTTTGTCCAGCATGCCGTAGCTTCTGATGTAGCCAGCGGGCGATGTTCTCAGATGGTGAATTCTCAATCCATCGAACTCGGGCCAATGTGTCGGCTTCATCGTTTCCCGGTGACTGTAGGGGCTGATGACCAGAAACATGGTAGACACGTACAGTCCTGTGTTTGACCATATTCCATATATCTAACCACATGTCTTTGCCCCAGATCGGTCGGGCGTGGATAGTCCATTCCTGGGTGGCCCACTGCGCAATCCAGAGAGTGAGCCCCCGGTACACAGCCCAACTATCTGTGCAAATGTTCAGGATACCATCACCGGGTTCCTTGGTTATAACCATCCACACGGCTCGCAGTTCTGCCCATTGGCTGCTCTGACCATCCCCCTCATCGAACCAGATTGTCTCGGTGGAAGGATGGTATGCTATTGCTCTCCACTTGCTCGGGTTGCCCTTGCTGGACCCATCTGTGTACCAGGCATCTTCAGGGATAGGATATTTTCCCTCGTGAACGGGACTCTTCTCTGGTGGAGCGACCAGTATTTCTTTTGGTGCATCACTGTGATATGTAACTGGGCCTAGGATCTTCTGAAGTTCTTCTTTCAAGGGGGATGAAGACAGACTGCTCCTTTGGCTGAGATAGGCGACCCATCGTGCCACTGTTTGTGCTTGGGCCACCCCTGTCTTAGGAAGGTGGGTCAGATCCTTCACCCACCCCTGAATTGGCAGAGTGGTCTTGACTATAACTGCAGCTGTCTGAGTTATTGGCTCTACTGCCTGTAATGCCGAATAGGCAGCCAATAACTGTTTTTCAATCATACTGTATCTTTCTTCTGCTCCGTGCCAAACCTGAGACCAGAAACCAATGGGGGTCCGAACAGAACTCTGGCGCTGCCACAGGCCCCAACCGAAGCCGTCTTGAGTAACATGAACGTCCAACTCGGCTGGGAGGGTAGGATCGAATATACCCAATGCCTGAGCTTGTTTAACTGCCAGTTTTGCTTGTTGGAAAGCATCCTGTTCGGTTTTCCCCCAGTCCCATAGCTGCCCCTTTTTTGTGAGTCTGTATAATGGCCTTAGCAGCTGCGCTAGGTGAGGTATAAAGGAACGCCAATAACCCAATATACCTAGAAACTCTTGCAGCTGCTTTGATGTTGTAGGGACTGGAAATGCCTGAACCTTATCTATAACAGCACTGGGTAGCACTTTGGTCTTTCCTGACCAAACCACCCCCAGGAATTTTACGGACAGGCCTGGACCTTGCACCTTTTGGGGATTTATAGCCCATCCCCTTTGTTGCAAATAGGCAGTTAATGAATCAGCTGCCTGTCCTACTACCTCCAGTGAGTCGGATGTCAACAGGAGATCATCAATATAATGATATAGGTTAACATCATCAGGTTTTCTCCAGTCAGCCAGGTCACGCGCCACTAGATTATGACAATACGTTGGTGAATGCACGTACCCCTGTGGCAGGACCTGAAAGGTCCACTGCCTGCCTCCCCACGTAAACGCAAACTGATCTTGCGATTCCTCAGCAATTGGGATACTGAAGAATGCATTTGCTAGATCTAGGACACAATGATAGGTTTTTATCTCCCTACTCAATGTGTCCATTAGGGAAGCAATATTGGGTACGGCCGCATGAATAGGCGGCGTGACCTTATTTAATTCTCTGTAATCTACTGTCATCCTCCATGTGCCATCCGACTTTCACACTGGCCATATGGGGGAGTTATACGGGCTGTGTGCAGGTCTTATAATGCCCACTTTTTCTAATTCCTGCACCGTTCTCGATATTTCATCTTGCCCACCCGGGAGTCTATACTGTCTAACATTAGTAATCCGGCGCGGTTTCGGCAGGCAAACAGGCTCATGTTTCGCATGGCCTCTTAATATTGCCTGCACCGCCCGGATACTGATACATCTTTGTCGAAGTCTGAACTCTCCCACAGTTGTTTGGAGAGCCAGACCCCATAGAATGTCTATGCCCAGGATGTATTCTTGGACTGGGGCAATAGACACCTTGTACTCCCGGGGTGGGAGACGCCCAACCCCCAATTTTAACCATGTTTGGGTGACAGGAATAGTCTGTCCCCCAAAACCACCAATCATCACTCTATCGCCATGAAATTTTCCTGGATCTCCATAGATAATTGATGTTTCTGCTCCAGTATCCACTAATGCCATAATTCTCTGAATATTTTTTCGGGACCAATAAATTGTTAATTCTACATAGGGCCTCCGGTCCCGTCTGGAGGCCCTACGGGGACTAACATCCCTTGTCACGCCATGAATTGTGCTAGGGCCAGTTCTTTTGCTTCTGATGGCTCAGGCATTGTGGCCCGAGACACCTGAGGTGGCTTCTTTTTCCTGTTAGGAATAATAAAATCTTCTAGGTTCCATGTTGTTGTTGGAACCCTCTCTATAGCTCTTACCCTTGATTTCTTAGGGTAGCTCTGGAATTTTTGATTGTCCTTTAGTTGTCTCCAGAGCTGGAGAAGGACGTGGTTGGGCTGGCGGTCGATCTTAGCAAATTGGACCCCAGCCCGAATTAAATCATTAAACATTTGTTTTCGGGATACCCTTATGGGTCCCGATCGAGGAGCTCGAGTAGCCGGCATTCTGGTTTTATTTACCGGCAGGACCTCTGCTTCCTCCAAAAACCGAATATTGCGCCTAGTCCGCAGGCGTTCTGTTTCTCCCAAATCGGCAACTAACTGGGCAACCTGCTGGACTACGGCTTCTGATGCTACAAGGGGATTTAATATCGAAACTAGGGTGCCGTACAGATGGGAGGGAGCTTGTTGTAGAATTAAATCTCTCATCCCTGCCGAAAATTTAACCATATCAGGGCCATCAAACGTATCTTCATAAATGGCCTCTCTTACACCCAGTTCACGGATATAGTTCTGAAGGTTCTCCATAGAGGACCACATACCTGTATGTAACGGTATGTCTGATTTATTCGGCCATACCATACGGCAGGCCGCCATTAACCATTCTAGTATGGAATGGTTTTCATCACGATATTGATTGCCCACGTATAACCTTTGCCTAAGAGCAGGATGGACAGTCATGGTGGCCAACTTAGATATTTCTGGGCCATTCACCACGACACTTTCTGCCCCAGAATCCCACAGTCTCAATAACCAAGCCGGCACACTTTCTCTGGGCTTCTGCCGAAATCGTTGTACTAAGTCCATTAATTCTGTTGCTGTGTATAGCCGAGCTGTCACATGTAAATGAGTCTGGGCAGGGGGCCATTGATCAGGCGGCACCCCTGCCGGTCTGTCCTGTACTTTTTTTGTTTTTTGGGTTATCACAGGACGGACCTCCAATGGATCAGTTTGAATTGGACATTCAAGGTCTGATTTGGATTTCTTGTTGTCCTGATCAACGAAGTCTGTTGATTCAGGAGCCTGGTCATCATTTATTGAAATATTACGAATTTGGCTTACAGGAAGATGTAGAATTGGCTTCTTCCCCGTTAAAACGCCAAGTTCGTGCTCTAACTTTTCAATGCGATCTTTCAAAAGCTGATTTTCGGTTTCTAAAGTATTATTTCTTGAGTCCGCATGATTTAAAGCGGTTAATAGTGGCCATGCCACCATGGAGGCAGCCAATTGTCTTTCTTTGGTAATAAGAATGTCCTTGCCAAGTCCTTGAAAATAGTCTGCCATGCGATATGGGGAGAGATTGCCCATAACACGTAAGGGACCCCATTTTTCAATGATGGCAGCTAACTCGTAATAGGGCGATCCCTCAAACCCTGGGATCTGCCCTGGAATCATTTTCTCTAGGGGAGTATTGTTCTCCCCCTTGACCCATTTATAGAAATTCCACAGGAAAGACATGTTAATTTTAGTATATTCAGCCTGCCTGGCTCGCCAAGTGTATAACCAAGATGTTATAATTGCAATATAATCAAAAGAGTAAGGCAAACAAGGATCACAAAAGAGAATAAGTAGAAGAGCTTACCCTTGGGTTGAGCTCACTAGAAGATATCAAAGAGGAGGATCTCCAGAAGAGATCCTTCCCCTCTGGTAGCCAGCTCTTAAATAGGTCCAGGAGGGGTGGAGCCTGGCTCCACCCCTTCTGGTAGCACAGGTGAATTGCCTTCACCTGTGCTCCTCTGGCTGACTCATGGCTCACCTCAGGTGAT
>NW_024965766.1:0-3553 GCF_019238085.1 Lagopus leucura
AGCAAACTGTGCCTGTGGGCTGGGAGAGAGGGAGAGCAAACTGTGCCTGTGGGCTGGGAGAGAGGGAGAGCAAACTGTGCCTGTGGGCTGGGAGAGAGTCGGAGCTCCTCTGCCTTCCTCCAACATGCTGGGAAATATCTCCACTGCCTGCTGCAGGGAGCCTGCTCCGCAAGGGGGTGAGACTCAATGACCTGTAGAGGTCCCTTCCAACCCCAACAGTTCTGTGGTTCTGTGATCTCAGGAGGAGAAACGTAGCCGAGGGCAATGCCTTTGCTTTAGCCAGCATGGGGGAAGCGCAGATTCCATCCTCCACACCTGGATACAGGCGCTGCCCCCCTCCCAGCTGCACGCAGCTCACAGGGGTGCCAAACCCCCAGGTGGATCCATCTGCAGCAGGGTGAAAGGATGGGGAGGGCTGTGCAACCCCTCACGGGTGCCTCGGCGAAGCAAAAATCCCAGAATCCCAGGTTGGAAGGAACCTCTGGAGCTCCTCCAGTCCAAGCCCCAAAGCAGTTCCCTGCAGCAGCTGCACAGGAAGGTATCTGGGTGGGTTTGGATCTGCGCAGGGAAGACTCTCCCACCCCTCTGGGCGGCTGTGGCAGGCTCTGCTGCACTCACAGTACAACGTTTCCATCCTCCTGTTCAGAAGGAAACTCCCTGGGCTCTGGTTTGTGCCTGGTGCCCCTTGTCCTGTTAACGGGGCAGCACGGAACAGAGCCCAGCCCCCTCCTCACAATCCCACCCTCCAGATATCCGTCAGCACCGAGCCCAGGATGTGAGAACACAAACCCAGGCCACGAGCACTCAACGCCCACGTGCTGTGGGAGCAGGATGGGGCATCAGCTCACAAGCAATGACTTGCAAAGTGAAGGAGGTATCAGCAGAGCACACACGGAGCAGCTCCCATCTCATTACTGCCACACAGAGTCAGATAAGCAAAGAGGAGCCGGAGAGCAGCGACGATCCGGGCTCATAAAACCGTTCTCAGCAAATGGGAAATGTGTTTTTATTTTGGCAGCAGTCCCACTCCACGGAGCCCCTCGCTCCTACCTGAACCCACACCTCCATAGGGAAGCTGTGTTCAACTCGCACCAGCAAAAACACTTTTCTGCTCTTCATGCATTTTGGTTGTAAACACGCAATTTCTGGTCAAAACTCGTGCCAGCAAGAAGTTCAGGTCAGACGTAGGGAGAATTTTCCTCCCAGAAAGAGCAGCCAGGTGCCGCCCAGGGAGGTGGGTTTGGAGGGGGGAGGGAAGGGGGGGAGGGCATCACCACCCTGGAGGCATTAAGGAACGTGAGATGTGGCACAGTGGGGATGGGGGGACATCTTGGGGGGTGTTTTCCAACCTTGTTCAAGGCCAGGCTGGATGGGGCCCTGGGCAGCCCAGGCTGCTGCTAAATGTGGAGGTTGGTGGCCCTGCCTGCAGTGGGGGGGGGGTGGAGATTCATGATCCTTGGGGTCATGAATCCAACCCAACCATTCTGTGATCCCAACCTCAGCCATTCTGTGACCCTGTGGAAGGATTCCCCCAGTGCATTCAGTCCCTCTGGTTGGTGCCCAAGCCGTGGGCAATCTGCTGTCTTTAAGCCCAGGAGAACACAGCAGTCAGAAGCACCACAAAGCGCAGCCCATGGCGGTGCAGTTAAAGCAGACACCCTGATCCTACAGACAAACCCCCAGCAGGCCTCAATCAGACAGAAAACAGAGGCTGCGGATGCCCCGTCCATCCCTGGAGATGTCCAAGGCCAGGTTGGATGGGGCCCTGGGCAGCCTGGGCTGCTGTGAAATATGGAGGTTGGTGGCCCTGCCTGTGGTGGGGTTTGGATGTTTGTAATCCTTGGGGTCCCTTCTCTAACCCAACCATTCTGTGATCCCAACCTCAGCCATTCTGTGACCCTATAGAAGGATTTCTGCAGTGCATTCAGTCCCTCCGGTCAGAACCCAAGTTTCAAGGAGGTTGGTGGTGGCCCTTCCTGTGGTGGGAGTTGGAGATTCGTGATCCTTGGGCTCCCTTCCAACCCAACCACTCTGTGATTCCAACCTCAGCCATCCTGTGGGCTCCCTTCCTACCCAACCATCTTGTGATCCCAACCTCAGCCATTCTGTGACCCTACAGAAGGATTCGTGATCCCGGAGCTCCCTTCCACCCCAACCATTCTGTCATTCTGTGACAACGCGCTCATCCCGCCCAGCACAACCCCAGCCCGGCCCGGGCCCCGGCACACCGCTATGCCCCCGAGGGAACGGCACGGACCGCTGACGAACGAGCTGTGGGGCCGCTTAACGGAGCGGATAACAGAGCGGATACCGGAGCCGCGCCTCCTCACCGGGCTCCAGCAGATCAGCGGGTCGGTCTCGGGATCCTCCACCAGCGTCCACAGCTTCGTCAGGAAGGCCGATACGTTGCTGCCGCCCGGGCCCGCGCCCGCCGCTGCCGCCGCGCCGGGACCTTCCATGGCCGCGGGGCTCCGGGACAGGGATGAGAACGGCGGAAGGCTCAACGGCGCCGGCGGGGCCGAGCGGAGCGCTGAGCGGGGCGGGCGCCGGGGCCCTGCATGGCCGCCGCCATCTTGGGCCGCCTCCGGGACGAACCCCCCGCGCCGAGACGCGCTGCGCATGCGCGACACCGCCCCAAACCCCGCCCTCTCCGCAAGGCGCATGCGCATTTCATGCACGGGGGGGTTTAGGGATCCTACGAGCATGCGCGTCGCGAACTTCAGCGGGAGCTCCGCCAAGCGGCGCATGCGGAGCTCCCGCTGAAGCTCGCGGCGCGCATGCGCCTCCACGCGGAGTGACGCTTCCGTGCGCATTCACCTCCCCCGCCTTCTCCCCGGAGGATCCTGACGCGCATGCGCGGCGTGCCTGGCTGCGACAAGAAAAGGGAAATCCGGAAATGAACCCGGCAGAGGGCGGGGCGTGACCTTTGACCCCGCGCACGCGGAGGACGGCGGCGGCAGCGGCGCACGCGGGACGCGGCCGTGGAGACCATGGAGCAGGTCGGGGCGGGTTGCCATGGTTACGGGGCCTGGTGGGTTCGGGTCTTAGGCCTGGTTTGTTCGGGTCTTAGGCCTGGTTCCGGCTCTCGGCCTGGTTTCGGGTGCGGGCACTGGTCCTGGGTTTGGGGTCCCGAGTTGTGCGCCTCGGGCCTGGTTCTGGACCTGAGATTCCGCGTTTTGGCTCGACCTCTGTGTTGGGGGGCCCAGGTTTTGGGTCTGGGGGTCTAAGCCCGGGTTCTGGATTTGGGCCTGGATTCTGGGCCAGAGGTTCCACGGTCTGGGCCTGGGGTCTTGGGCCCGGTTCCGGCTCCTGGTACCACCCTGACACCCCCCGGCCTCTCCTTGGGCAGCCCCTGGAGCTCGAGAGCGATGACGATCTCACAGACAGCGAGGAGAGCGTTTACTCGGGGCTGGAGGACTCTGGCAGCGACAGCACCAACAGCAGCGCCGGGGAGGAGGAGGATGAAGACGAGCGGGAGGAGCCTGGCAGCGGGGCAGCCCCCGAGGTAAGGAGCGGGGGTGGGGGGAGGCTGCCTGGGTGGGGGGCACTGCTA
>NW_024965767.1:0-6622 GCF_019238085.1 Lagopus leucura
GTGCAGGAGCTGCAGCTGCCGCGTGTCTGCCAACGCCAGGAGGAGGATTTCAGTGATGTTGGACATTTTTACTTCTGGGTGTGGAGACCTATCGAGGAATGGTAAGGAACAGAGGTGCTAAGCCTGCCTTCCGAGGAATCAGTTTCGCTCTAAGTCAGTGGACAAATGAAGGTTTTTACCAATCTTTCCTGCATTTGAAGAAGGATGTTTTCTGCAGTTGAATGAGTCAGATTCTGTCCACTATCTCTGTGGGAATATTCCCTGTTGATCAAAATGAGAGATGAAATTGGTACATTGTCCATCTGCCTGTGTACGAGAAGAAGGAGGGATTAATCTCTTCATATTTCACCCTCCTTCAGACATGTGTCCCTAATATCAGAACTAGAGATCTCATGCTCCCATTCTGGGCATGGAAATGTGGCTCATGAAGATAAAATTGATTCAATCCCCTGCATATGCCCTTATTTTCTAGTGTACAGTCTGACTTTGCACCAATTCCAAATATTCTACTACAGTATTTTTCCTGGTTCCAAATGAGTAACGAAATTTAAACAACTTTTTTTTCTGTATGCACACAGATGAAAGTAAACTTCTCACCTTGCTCTTCAGAAGACAAGAGGTAACATAATCAACTACGTATGTGCCTCTTTGGGATTTGGATTACCTCATAAAATTTAGGAAACGGAAAAATTCTTCAGGGCTGTCTTTGTTCTCAGTATAAACACAAGTCTGCTCAGAGGCAGAATGTCCGGGCTGTGCAGAGAGCCATTGTCCAACTCCTCTCTTCTTCAGCTCTGCTCTGGGGAAAAGGAGGAAAGGAACATGGTGAGGCTTCTGATTCTCAGGGCTGGAGAAAGGCCACAAAGGAGCTGTGCCCATCTTGGAGCTTGTGGCAGCTTTCCAGCTCCTGCGGGGTGAGGGCTCACTCCTGAAACTGAAACAACCGCACCGCACGGAGCTTGAAATGCTCAAAGGAGACAGGAGCTGTTGCGAAAGTGCCAGAGAGAGAAAAGTAGCATGACACATAAATGGAGAAAGGAGAAAAAATATACTGTGATTCTCCTGGTAAGGGAAGCAAGGAGTGAAAAGACAGCCAGCACTCCAGAAAGCCTTTTCCTTACCACCTCTCAGATTGCAAAGTCACAGGGTGTAACTCTTGGATCTCTCATCAAAAGGAGCCCATGTCTGGAGAGATGAAACTCTGCTCTACAGAGCTATGGCTGCAGCTCATGGCCTGGCCCCAGGGCTAAGAAGGCAGAGGCTGTGCTGGGTGGGAGGGACACACAGCTGGTTTGCTCATAGGAAGATATCTGCATTGGAGGGACAGATGGAGGGCAGCCCAAACCCACCCTGCAGAGCCATTCTGAGACAAGTTCCCTGTCTCTGTCCCCGTATCTGCATTCTGGTGCTACTGGCTGTAGCTATTTCTTACCACCCACAGACCCCACCCCAGCCCCTGTGCACTCAGCTGTGCCCTGCAGACCCCTCCTGGCAGCAGGGCAGTGCTCATGAGCATCTCCTTCTCTGCAGGTATTAAGCAGCAGGCCACACAAACCCTGATGTGTCCAACAAAAGGGATTCAGTTGCTGCATGCAAGCAGAGGAGTGGGCATGGATAATTTGTAAGGTTCCTGTCAGGTTTGATGATCTCTCAATGTAATGATTCAGATTTCTCATTGTTGTATCCTAAATTCTTCTCCCTTCCCTTTATGAGGAATCTAAAAGCACAAACTGAACCAAGACACAAGCTCTGCTTTTCCTGTACTGGCAGAAAGATATCTTGAACTTCCTGCTTTGCTGTGGATACATGAATGCCCTGCCCCAGGCAGAAGCAAAGGCCCCTGCCCTGCCCTGCCCTGCCCTGCCCTGCCATGCCGGGGGGCTCCTTCCCCCCACACATCTCCCCACAGCGCCCTGGGCAGCTCCCCGGGCAGGCTGAGTGCTGAGCCTGGCAGGCGGCAGAGTCCCTGCCCCAGCACACAGCCCCTGGGGCACAGCAGGGACCTGCTCTGCAGGACAGCCCTGGGCACCCGGCTGCAGCCCTGGCTGCACAGCCTGCAGCCGTCCTGGGACACGCAGCCCTCAGGGCTGTGCTCTGATGCTGCAGCACAGAAGCTCTCAGCTGAAGCAGGTCCTGCTCTGCAATAAAGAAGCATGGAGTACCTCCTGACTGATATGCTAGTCTTAGAAGACCAAGAGAGATTGGATGGTCTTGTGTACTTTGCCCTGCCTAGAGAGACTTACTGTGTTAAGGTCTGCGAGCATTGCTCCTCCAGTGAACTCAGCCTTCTCCCTTCTACACAGCCTGTTGCATCTCTCCCTTCAGTCTCCTCGTTGTCACCTACAGGCCATATCTTCTCAGTCCTGCACTGTGCAGAGAAACTGCTCCTGTACCAGCAGCTGTATGAGCTCCCTGTATCTCAGAAGCCCAACCCAGCTCAGCAGCAGAGGCACAAGGGATCCCTTGGATTCCTTTAGGCTCCCTGCAGATGTCCCTAAGGCTCTGCAGGAGGATACGTGGAAAAATACTGAAGGAGTCCTTGATGTTCCTTCCCTCTGCGTGGGAGAGCACTTTTCTTCCCAGCCATGTCATTGTTCCTGTCAGAGACAGAGTTAAGTAGAAAAGCCACTCTCCCTTGTCCCAACACAGACAGGACACCTGGGTTGTGACAGGCAGGAATTAACATTAACAGGTGCCCAAGCAGAAGAAAATTACTCAGATGAGTTGATTGAGCTACCTCTTGCTGGATCTGGAGATATTCTTTTGGTGGGAAATCTCTCTAACTGAAGTGAAAGATGCCTACGTGGAGGCCAATTGAACCTCTTCTCTACTTATTTTGTTCAAAACATCACCCAGAAATACAGAGCTGAGAAAATGGATTCATGAGCCATAAGGAGAACTAAGTCTCTCTCTCTCTTCAGCCCAAGCTGTACTCCCCAGCTGCCCTGGGAGCAAAATGGCCTTTGTCTCATGTACACCCTTCATTGCCTAGCCATGTTCAGGATGGCTGAGTATAACACACATGCCCAAATACTGTTCCATATTGCCCCTCCAAGTAAAAGCCAAATATGGCCTCCACTCTGCTGCCAGATGGAAGGACAAAAATGCACTGCCATTGTCAGTTGTGCCATGCCACTTGGCTGCCTCTCACTCCAGTTCGTATTGGAGTTCTAGCACGGCTGGTGCAGCAATGCTTAGCTGTGGTGTGACTTCATTCCAGCCATGATAGTCCTCTTGGCCTCCACTCTCCATTAGACTTTTATGCCAAATAGGACATTAGTGAGCATGGAGGACCAAATGGGTGAGTGAATCTTGCTGATTACTCCTTGATTCTGCCCTTGGTGAATCAGATGATGAGGGAGAAACAGGAAGTCCCAGTTGGTGGCATATTGATGTCAACACACCATTGCAGTAGCAATCAGCACCTGCTGTTTTTCTGCTCTGCAGAGCAGATTCTGATTCTGCAGTTGGTGAATCAGATGATGAGTGAGAAACAAAAGGGTTTCAAAAAGGTTTAGCTGCAACAGAAGGGTCCTCTGAGAAACCAGCCAAGGTATACAGCTGCTTGATGTCCTCCATCTCCAAGGCAGCTGTACTGAAAGCCCACCAGGACCCTTTTTGGGTCCTTGAAGCGCTCTCTCCCGAAGCAATCTGTAGCAGGGATGCATGGAGCCTCTGGGCCAGTCACAGTGGTAATCACAAACATTCTTTTGCCACTCATTTAGTTAAGCTCACTTTGGCCTCTAGCTGAGTTAACTCTTGGATTCCCCTGTCACTCCTAAAATACAAATCAGTTTTGTCCCTTTATAACTTGATGGCATTAGTGTACATTGTGCACCAGTGTCTGCTCGAGCCTCATATTTCTGTGGTCCTGATGTGCCAGGCCATCAAATCCATACAGTACAATTAACCCAAGTGTCCCTTTCCTCTACCTAGCTGGAGGCAGGGCCCCTCGAGTTCTCATTTGTGTATTCATTACTCATCTTTTGTGTGTAAAAACCAGAAGGCCCACTGACAATCTCAGAGATAAGATCAGACCATCAGGCTCCCTGGAAAGTGGAGCCACCATTTTCCTGGAAGGACCCTCTCTTGTGATTGCACTCCCTTGCACCTCACGTGCCCATGTCTGTAGGGCTGAGGTGGGTTTTTCCATCCCACTTCCTCGTATCCTCTCCATGGTCACGCAGGTAAAACCACAGGATGATACATGGCTGTTATCTTGAAGCATGGGGCAGTGACACGCTGCGCGTTTCCAACGCCATGTGTGCTTTCCTTTTATTTTGTCAGTCATGAAACCCCAAGCTGTGAAGTGTGGTTGACACGACCATGGATGGGAAGCTGGACGTGAGCCAGCAATGTGCCCTCACAGCCCCGAGAGCCAGCCGTACTCTGGGTTGCTTCAGAAGAAGCGTGGCCAGCAGGGTGAGAGAGGTGATCCTGCTCCTCTACTGTGCGCTGGTGAGAATTCACCTGCAGTACTGCGTCCAGATGTGGAGTCCTCAGTACAGGGGAGACATGGCCCTGTTGGAGCACGTACAAAGAAGGGCCACAAAACTGATCCACAGAATGGAACACCTCTCTTATAAGAACAGGCAGAGAGATGGGGCTGTGCTGCCTGGAGAAGAGAAGGCTGCAAGATAACCTGAGAGCAGCCTGTCAGCATTGAAAGGGGAGCTACAGAAAAGAAGGGGACAGAATCTTTAGCAGAGTCTGTGGCAACAGGACAAGGGGAAATGGCTTCAAGCTCAAAGAGGGTAGATTTAGGTTAGATATAAGGAAGAACTATTTTACAGTGAGGGTGGAGAGGCACAGGCACAGATGGGCCACTGATGTGGTTGATGCCCTGTCCCCGGAGCCTTTCCAAGTGAGACTGGATCAGGTCCTGGACAACCTGATGGAGCTGTGGTGAGCCTGTGCATTGCAGGGGAGTTGGGCTAGATGACCTTCAGAGATTCCTTCCAACTCCAAGGATTCTGTGATTCTATGATTCTAAGACTGGGCCAAGTCAGACGGGTTTGGTGGCTATGCCACACTCCCTCATATTCTTAGGCTAAGGGCATTGCTGGACACACCAACTGGTTGGTTACGTTTGTTTCAGAAATACTTGAATCTGGGCAGTGTTTGCAAATGTATAATGCTGCCTACTGAGTAACTAATAGATGAAGTGGGCATGGCTGCCTCAACATGAAAGCCATTTGTCGGTCTGTGAATACAACCATCCTAGAGTTTATATCAAACCAGGAAAAGATTCTATGGGATTTTTCGACAACTTGTACTGCTGAAAATGCCTCAGAATGGAGCAGTATCAATGGTTCTATCTATACCCAAAAATCCCTAAGTACGAGAAGGCAGAAATTGTTTGGTAAAGTTATACTGGATAAGCACCTGATAGATGTCACCTTTTATTGCTTGCTATCAAATGTGACTGAGTGTATTTTCCTTCCTTTTGTGGCTATGTGAGTCTTCAATGACCCACACATGGACAGATGGGCCTCGATTTCAGGATGACCCAGGAGGTTCAATAATGATATTAACAATCATTATAATGATACTAAGTTTTACCATGGTGCAAATACAATCCCCTTAAATTTGTGTCCAGAAGGGCCTAGAATGGCCATGTGCCTGTGAGATTGTGTTTCTGCAGTGGAATTTTCCAGTATTTTCTGCATGCAGCATAGGATAAGTAACCTTTTACAAACAAAACTCCTGAACAGAGTAAAGTTGAGACTGGAGTGCTTCAACCTAGGTAGAATTGGCACTGGCACTAAGGTAAAGGAGAGACAGAATGGGTGATTTTATTGTCCTCCTACTGCTATATAAATTCCTGAACATACCCAAAGACATTGGGTTGGTAACACAAATTGCATGGTGTAAGTGTAAATGTAGCTATGGAAGTGCAACAATAGCTATGGAAGTGTAGCCATAGCTATAGAATCAGAACACTGTGAGCCTGAGATGCTCAACCAATGAGTGCCAAGAGAAGCTTTACCTGCATCGGACCTGGAGTATACAACAGAATGGATTTCACAAACTAGCTGTGCAATTTCTCCCTTGTCAGTAGGGGGTGTGTGCCCACTGTTGCAATGATGAACAAACTGCTCTTCATAGAGATCCTTGACTGATTAGAAATTGTTGATTTTGAGCGTGTTTCTCACAGGATCTAAGCATAAGATAGGCTTGCTGCTGTTATGAAGATTTGTTTTTAAACTTGTTTGTTTTCTAGCCAGTGGATTGTTTAGTGGAAATGCCCTGAACGCATGTGTTGGACTATAAAAACCTTGCATGGGAAAATAAAGGAGAGTTTTTGCACAAGAACCCTGTGTCGTGTTGCTAGCCTGCGACAAGTAGCCCCTTGTCTTATGGTGGTGGCAGCAGCGAGACAAATACGGCCTGTTCCTGCCTGCCACCTCACTGCCACTGGATGCCACTGTAGAGACAACAGGACTGCTGTCAATTCATATGTGATCTGAGAGCTACCAGGAGTGTAGAGGTACAATAGGAAAGCATGGAAGTGGAAAGAGAGCAGCACTCAAAAGACCTCATCTTGCCCTTGCCCATCACCGTGGCCCCAGCAAAGCAGCAGCCCAAATTTCCTTGGAGGCTGCCTGTCTCTACTCAGTGG
>NW_024965768.1:0-3437 GCF_019238085.1 Lagopus leucura
GGGTGCTATGGGGTGCTGTAGGGCTGTGGGGTGTTGTAGGGTGTTGTAGGGTGCTGTAGGGTGTGGGGTGCTGTGGGGCTGTGGGGTGTTATAGGGTGTGGGGTGCTGTGGGGTGCTATGGGGTGCTATGGGGCGCCTCACTCACCAGATGACATCTAGCAGGCACCGGCCGTCCTCATCGTCCATGTCAACTGCAAAGAGAGCAGAACTGCCGTCAGCGCTGCGGGCAGCGGGGGGGAGACGGCGCTCCGGGAGCAGCGGCCCAAAATCCACAGCGGGGATGGGGGGAGCAGCTGGGGGGGGGCGCAGCTGGGGGGGGGCTCAGTGCAGAGCCCTTCAGATGGGGGTCGGGTCGGGGGTCTCCTTTTGCGCGCTCAGAGCCGCCGTGCGGATGGAGGGGGGACAGTGGGATGCGCGGGGTGACAGAGAGGAGGAGGGGGGATGTGGGGGGACAGGTGAGGTGACACAGAGCGGATGGGTGATGAATGGGGTGACAATCGGAGACGAGGTGACAGACGGGGTGACACGGCGGGGAACGGGGTGACAGCGACAGCACAGGGACAGGCGGGCAGACAGGGGGACAGGCGGAGTGACGCTGTGACCAACGGGTGACATGCAGGGTGACAGTGCAGGATGGGGTGTCACACGTGGGGTGACATGTAGGGTGACATACAGCTGGGGGCTGAGGTGACATGGGGTGACACACGGGGTGACACACAGCTGGAGGTTGGACACTGAGGGTGACGGGGGTGACACAGTTGGTGACACTGAGGTGACACTTGGGGTGACACACAGCCAGAGGTGACACACGGTTGGACATCGAAGTGACACGTGGGGTGACATACAGGCGGAGGTGACACATGGGGTGACACACAGCTGGAGGGGACACACGGGGCAACATGTGGGGTGACAGACAGAGGTGACATGTGGGGTGACACATGGGGTGACACACAGCTGGAGGTGACACACAGTTAGGCACTGAGGTGACACTTGGGGTGACATACAGGCGGAGGTGACACACGGGGTGACACACAGCCAGATGTGACACAGCTGGACACTGAGGTGACACTGGGTGCCGCACAGCCGGAGTTGGCGCCTCTTTGGTTTGGGCTGGGGGGAGAAAACGGAGTGTGGGGGCACCGAACCACGGGGGGGCACTGAAACATGGGGGGGCACTGAAACATGGGGAGTTCGGCCCGGTGTGGGGCAGAGCGCAGCACCCACAGCTCCGTGAGCAGCTCTGGACCCACAGCTCTGAGCAGCACCCACATCCAAGGAGCCACAGCTCCACGTGCAGCTCCTGGACCCGCAGTTCCATGAGCAGCTCCAGACCCACAGCTCCTGAACCCACAGCTTCATGTGCAGCTCCAGACCCACAGACCCCCAGTTCTGTGCACAGCTTCTGGACCCACGGAACCACAGCTCTGAACAGCACCCAGATCCAAGGACCCACAGCTCCATGAGCAGCTCTGGACCCACAGCTGTGTGTGCAGCTCCTGGACCCACAGCTCCACAAGAAGCTCTGGACCCGCAGCTCCGGACCCACAGCTCTGTGCTCAGCTCCTGGACCCACAGCTCTGAACAGCACCCCAGATCCAAGGACCCACATCTCCGTGTGCTGCTCCTGGACCCCCAGCCCCACATCCCATCCTGGGACAGCCCTGAAGATGCTCCAACAACTCCAGTCACACCAACCACCAGAGCTCACCGCCCCCATTTCCAGCCTCTGCAGCCCCACACGTCCACCTGTGGGCCCCACAATCACAGCCGAGTGGGTTTGGAGCTCCCTGAGCACAAGGGGTCCCAGCCCCACAGCAGCACCCCCAGCCCCACAGCGACACCCCCAGCCCCACAGCGGCACCCCCAGCCC
Source organism: Lagopus leucura (assembly GCF_019238085.1). Lineage (NCBI taxonomy): Eukaryota > Metazoa > Chordata > Aves > Galliformes > Phasianidae > Lagopus > Lagopus leucura. The sequence continues at coordinate 1,871 of NW_024965768.1, forward strand.
CACGCTGCGCTCTCAGCTCTGCCCTCACCTTTTGCTCCCACCCCACCACAGACCCCACAGGGGCGCAGGAGGGGCTGAGCCCCCCTGGGGGTCCCGACACGGCCAGCAGCGCAGCATCGGGGTGGGCAGAGAGCAAAGGAGGCCCCATAGGGCAGCACAGGGCCGCCGAACCGGGCCGGGACCCACAGCAGCAGGAGCCGCGTCCAGAACCAGCGCCGGCACCACGACGCATTCAGACACCAGGACGCCTCGCTCGCAACCAGAACCAGGCCTTGGACTCCAGGCCTCCGTCACTCACAACCAGAACCTGGGCACCGGGACCACAGCTCCGGGACCCTCGGAACCGGGACCTGCCTCACTCAGAACCAGGGCTCCAGGCCTCCCTCGCCCACAGCCAGGAGCTGGGCACCGGGATCACGGCTCTGGGACCCTCGGAACCAGGAGCAGAACTGGGTCCCAGGCTCCCTGGCTCAGAACCGGGACGGCAGCACCAGCCTCCCTCCCTCCCTCCCTCCCTCCCTCCTGACCAGGAGCGGGGCTCAAAGATCCCTCACTCGGAACCAGGACCGGGGCGCTGGGCCACTACAGCAGGACCCCTCAGAACCGGGACCGGGGCTGCAGGACCCCCCGCTCAGAACCAGGACCGCAGTTTCAGAGCTCTGTCACTCCGAATTGGGGCTTCAGGACTCTTTGCTCACAACCAGGACCGGGGCACCGGGACCACAGCTGTGGGACCCTTCAGAACCGGGACCGGGGCTCCAGCACCCCTCATCTGGAACTGGGACCGCAGCACCAGGCCTTCCTCCCTCACAACCAGGAGCACGGCTCAAAGACCCCTCACTCGGAACCAGGACCGGGGCGCTGGGATCACAGCCGTGGGACCCTTCAGAACCGGGACCGGGGCTCCAGGACCCCTTAAAGCCGGACCAGGGCACTGGGGCCGCTACAGCGGGACCCCTCAGAACCGGGACCGGGGCTGCAGGCTCCCCCATTCAGAACCAGGACGCTAAGATCCCTCATAACCAGGACCTGGGCACCGGGACCCCGGCTCCAGGGCCCTCCCATTGGAACCGGGACTGCAGCACCGGGCCTCCCCTCGCTCGGAGCCGGGACCGGGGCTGCAGGCTCCCTTGCACACAACTGGGACCGGGGCACCGGGACCACAACTCTGAGAGCCCTCGGAACCGGGACCGGCGCTGCAGCTCCCTCATAAGCAGGACCTGCGCGCCGGGACCACGACGCTGGGATCCCCCAGCACCCGGACCGGGGCCGCGGGCTGCCTCGCTCAGCACCGGGGCCCCGCGACCCCTCGGAACCGGGGCCGCAGCCTCCCCGGCCCGGCGGCACCTCCGCGCCCGCGGTTCCACAGCCGAGACGCCGCGTCCCCTCATCGCTTCCGAGCTCCCCAATGAAATAGCGGAGAACGTGAGGACAACCAAGTGCGTTTATTGGGCGAAGGGCCGCGATGCGCCGCGCCGGTCAGCCCCGCACACCCTCGCGGGGCCGGGGGCTCGCACGCGGGGCGGGACGGCCCGGCGCCGCCGCCGCCGCCGCTCCCCCCCAACAG
>NW_024965769.1:0-6560 GCF_019238085.1 Lagopus leucura
TGTAAGTAATGTGAAATCAGATGGAGTTTTTTTTTTTTTTTTTTTTTTTGAATCTGAAGTTTCCAAAGCTTCAGAGATGACATAGATGAAATAGAATTAGAAAAAATGCTTCATGTAAGCAAGAATGAATTTGGTATTCCAAGCACTGTCATTCATTGTGGAAAATTCTTGGTGCTCGTGTACCTTAGATATCTCCTGGGGTACTTCCAGATACATGCACTTAGGTACAAGGCCTAGTATCTGCAAACTAATGAAAATCACTTAGTTCAGGCACTGAAACCTAGCAAAAAGCTATGAAATCAACCTTAATAAAATAGACTAACTCCACAATGATTAACTGTTAGGATTCTAACAGGCTTTTATAACAAGTCTTTGTCTTGGATGCAGAAAATACCTTTGGAAAAGACAGATGGGAGGCTATCTGACTGATCTGTGAGAAGAGTCAAAATGTGCTATGAGAAGGGATTTCCTCCAGTGTGACCCGCTGCACTGATGTCCAAGCTGCAGCTCATTTCAGAAGTGTTGCTGAGCTCCTTCATGGTGCTTTGGGACAGCTTTTCCTTATCTGAAACCACTCATTAATGATACCAAGGGTCTAACTAACTTGCATTGCTTTCAAATACCTGCGTACTGAACAAACTCAATGACATGAACTTGATTTCTCTTCATTCTTTAGAGATAATGTGATAGGAAAATCTTGGAGTCAGCTAAAAGGATCCCATTCACCCCTGTGAGCGTAGGTGTTGCTATCCACATTTCTTAGATAATGACAGATTGCTGTGAATTGCAGTTATTCAGGATAAGACAGCTATTACACTCCCCAGACTGGCTCCTATTGCATTGTAGACCTCAGTGTTTTTGCAACATTGTGTGTACTGCTGCTGACAGCACTTTGCTATATTCAAGATGAACCTTCTTTTTTTTTGAGTGCAGTGATACCATGGTTTTCATATTGCTTTACCCCAGTCTATGCACATCTGATTGCTGTTGTGGGTACAGGTTTGATTTCACACACCTGTATCTACCTGTATTACATTGTACAAAACCTTTTGCTTGGAGAGTAATAAATGACTTTACCCCGGAAAGAACAGAAATATTCCTTCCTTCCTTCCTTCCTTCCTTCCCTCCTTCCTTCCTTCCTTCCTCCCTCACTTACTGCTTTGGCTTATTATTGAAATGCAGATCTCCTAGAGGTCTTATTTCAAGTGTTTCAAATATTCTCTACAATACTTGTCATTAATTTATGGTATTCCTTTGTTGCCCACATTCTATTTCTTATATGGAGCTGGCCTCAGTATGAGCCTTGAGAGATTGCCATCCAGGAGCATTAAAGAGGTTTAAATCCCTTAATGTTCAGTGCTTTAAAAAGTATGTTATGATAAGGCAATTAAAAATGACATGCTGCAGAAAGTAACAGGATCCCAGAGTGTGTTACAGGGATGGCTCAGCAGAAAATGAGCACTATGTCCAATTTCTCCCCTTGGCCTCTGCTTATCTCATAAAAACTGTAACTTTCAAAAAAGAAAGGAAGCAACCCAGATCTCTGCTGGGTTGAAGGATGATGTTCTGTTGCAGGGTGGAAAGTTGCAAGTTCTGAGAAAACAATGACCGTTGAAAGGGGTCCGTTCATGGTGCAGGAAATCTGATTTCTGGAGCTGTGTGTGCGTGTGTGTTCTCACTTCACAACTGCTTCCAGATCATGGGGCTACCAACTCAGGCAGGAATGGTAGGGCTGTCATCCTTAGTCTAAAGTTCAGATCTTCTTTCTGCCTTGTTACAGTTCATTTGAGGTGTTTGTAGCAATGGTCATGGCGTTCTCAGTTTGGCTGCAACTCTGACTAAATGGAATAGAATGATGAAGGAAAATACAGAAGCTGGTATTCCCTGGGCAAATTTGCCTGCCAAATCCACCTTTAGCAGAAGAAAGATGTGGTTTTTCAGAACTCAGGAGAGCTGTACCCGCAAACACTACAGGCATATTTGATGAGCTTGCATTCCCCTTCTGTTGAATCAAAGACCTGGGCTGAAATCTTTTTTTCAGTAATTATCTTTTTTTCATTGAAGAAGACCTTCCAATAATTCATAAGCTTTACCTTCATTATCCCGTGTTCGTTTTTATAGTTCCTCATTGCAGAAAACTGATGTGGCCCAATTTCACTAGCCATGACAACACTGAGCAGACTCATCTGTGCTAATAGACACGGCCACAAAGGGGTGCAGAGTTCAGTTGACAGCTACATCCTAGCACAATAATGGTACTCAGGATACTGTAGGAACAAAGTTGTTATCTCCAAATTGTACAAGATATCAGCACTTTTTCCTAACTTCTAAAGCCTCCTCCTACTTCTGTTTACATTGCCTGGCCTCTGTGAATTTGACAACTACTGCCTGTACACACACACACACACAAAAGGGTAATCAGATGACTGTACGAGGCTTGTGAGATTTCTAATAATGTCTCTTACCCATTCTCCAGGGAAACCAAAGACTTCCCTATGTGTTGGATCTTTTTTACATATCAGGCCCTCTTTTTGCCTCGGAAGGTTGCCACCCAGAGCAACAGCCCTTCTTTTTTGTCTTGATGGAGGAGCTCACAATATCAGAGACAGGTTGACTATCTCAGGTGACCCTCCAGCCTCTTTCTCTTCCTTTGATATCTCAGAAAAAATATGTAATTTATATTTGCATTAAAAGACAATTTTTCCTTTTTTTGTATCATCAGGAGCACTGGCACTTAGCATTACCTTTTGGGCTTTTGATGACCTAGAGTATAAAGATATCTTTCCTTCAAGTATTTCTGATGTACAGTAAAATCAAATATTTTCCTTTGAGCTGTTTTAAAAGAGTTTGGCAGCATTGAATGTTTTTTGGTACTCAATCCAGTTCTTTGATCTTCCTGCAACATTACCTAATTCTGTTTATAAGTTGTTGTGTTTAAGTGGAAAGAACTGACTTGTGGATAAGACAAAGCAGTACTCCCCTAGCATCTGATTCACCAACTGCTCTTGCATACATGCAGTTTCTCCAAAGGCGATAAAGGATTACATATTTTCTATGGATATTTTCTAGGAGAATTCTTTTTTTGCCTTTGAATATACAAAATCTGAACATCCATGCTGCTTGTGATTTCATGCTCCTTCTGAAAATTCTTGCTTTTCTCCAGACAAGAAAACGTATATTTGTGCAATCCATGTTTTAGTATTTTTAGATAAAGTGATGACCATTAGTCTTCTGAGTAAGACTGACATTCACTACCTAATTTTTCCATAAGAGCGCAATCCTTATTCTTGAGATGTAGTTAATATAGCGAGGCAAGAAATGATGGAAGCCACACTGAGCTTGGTCACTACTTTAAAGGTATCATTTTAAATTGTATCTCTTGAAAGTGAAAATGCCTAGTCATTTCTGTAAGCTAGTTGAGCTTATTTTGATAGCATACGTTTAAAGCGTTGATCTGAATGATCTTTTGTAAAAGCTGGTGATATTCAGAAGGCAGACACCTTTGAAGTCTATAGAATAATATCACTCAGTTATACCAGTTATTAATCCACGTTTGCTGATGTGACTCATCCTTTTAACTGAAGGTTGGGTTTCATTATATTATTGAAGTTAAGGGAAATCAAGTAAAATTGATTTTCAAATGGATTCTAAGATTTCATTTGTGTTTTTAATCGCTCTTTAGAGGAAGACATCATGTCAAGTGATGCAGTTTTACACAGTAGATTGAGGCCATGATCTTGGCTTTATAAACAAATTCAGCAACAGTGGTAGTGAGAATCCATGATTTTATTTTCATGCAGCTTGAATGGTCTTTTCTACCTTTTACTTACTTTAACCCTAACCCTAACCCTAACCCTAAACCCTAACCCCTAACCCCTAACCCCTAAACAAAGGGGGTTTTCTCTGCGCAGTGCTGGAGGGATCCCTCTCACCTTTTTTGAATGTGCTCCATGGGAGAACTACATCTGTCGCTCCACGAACGCCCAGCTGCCTCTTTATGGAAAGTGCTCCCTGCCACTCTTCGTCACGGAACGCAGAGGTGGAGCCACGGAGAAGCACACTGCAACGAACTGTCGCTTAAAGGAGAGGCACGGACACCGCATTCCGAGCCAGGCGTAGTGCGTCCTGCATATACGTACTCCGGGCGAAGTCAAAAGCGCTCCTTTCCGATGCGCGGAGAAAAGCCCGCGACTCGCGAAAAGGAACCGCCGGCAGTGGCTCTTTCGCGGCGAGCGAACAAAACGAGACCGCGGCTGAGCGCTGGAAGCGGCAACCGGGGACAAGCGCGATTTCTCGGGCAGCGAGTGCAAACGCTCCGGAGCGAATCAGCGCGAATGCCGGTTTCCAGCCGTGAGAGCGAAGTCGTGCCATTCTTTACCCCGGAACGTGAGGCATCACCTGCCGTATATTTCTGGCAGAAGTATATCAGGTAAAAGCGCTTAAGGCTAAAAGACTGATCTCAGGCTAAAAAGAAAACTTGAAGCGAAATGATGTAATTAAAGCTAATCTGAGGATATGAAATAAATATCTGCGTATATCTCCATGCTTGCGATTAGATACTATGTCCATCATTACCTGCTAGTCAAATGAGCAAACGAAAGTTCTAATGGAAATGTTGTCTTGCTGCATGAGGGAGAGAATTAAATCGTGGCTAGAGCCAGATTTACCACAGATGCATTGAAATCCATCTCTTTCGGAAACATTTTCAGGACATAAACAAGCGTTGTATATACCCAGAGCAAATTCGGCAGAGAAACGCACTGAGGCAGAGCGAACTAGTTTCTTGCAGTGAACAATATTTCAGTGTCGCAGTATGGGTTTTGAATTCTATTTCGGTGAAGGAACTCCAAGAAACAAAAACACATTCATAATAAGCTTCCGCCTGCAATAATGGAAGCCTTGAAATTCTTGATTTTAGTGTGCTAAGTAAGTGAACAGATCTTCTTTTATTCTGTAAACTAGAGGGTTTTCTTTTTCTTTTGTTCTGTTTTAATTAAGGCTGCAAATTATGTAGAGGAGAAAGTCACTAAGAACACTAATGAATGAGAGGAAAAAAACAACACTGGCATTTACTGTCAATGCAGTTCCTACTTCGATACTGATGGTAAAAGAAAGTGTATGATTTCCTAAATCCTCTTATAAACTTTCCCGATCCTCATTTCTTTGTAGAAAGCATTTGATCCTTAGTTTGCACTATCTCAGCAAAAGCCAATGTGGTTTTCAGAATTGACAAATGTCTTCAAATCCATACTCTCACCGAGTCTCATACTTCTGTGAGCCTACTGCCGGTGTATCCTGTCAAAGATGAGTGAGTTACTGTCTGGTGATTAAAAAATTCGCAATATTCTCAAGTAGTCAGAATATCATGGCTGCTGCTTATGTGAACAGTGTTTCTTTATGGTAAGCAGAGTAATGGGACGCAGAAGTACAACCTAAGTCTATACTAGAGAAATTTCACCATACGAATACTGTTCATACACAGCAATTCCATGATCTCTCTTCATCATAGGTAGGAATGTTGAGCTTTTCTTTTACTATGTGTTGAGTAAAACTGCATTTTACGTGTATTTTACATGTATTAAACAGATGTTAATCTGCTCATCAGACTTTTCTAAATAGAATACACAGTATGCTAAAACCTGAGATCAGACACTTTTGCTTCAATTTCCTGGTTTAAAACCACTCCAGTTGTGCTGGTTATTATGTGAAATGAATAGATACGTCAAAAGATAAACTCAGCAACCACTAAGAAACACTGAGTGCTCTGTTTCAGCTTTTGTAACCTTTTAGCATTGTCAGTCACCACGGCTGTTCTAAGTTTAGCTCATGGTAAGATATTTTTTCTTGCTTTTTACATCCTACTACTTATTTGATGACTGCTCACATACAACCCTTTAGCATTCCCATGCCTGTAACTTCCAGACTTTGCTTGTAGGCTATGTTTCTGAGATGTCTAATTATTATGATTATTTTTGCTGCATAGTCTTCTTCTTTATCTTTCGTTAAAAAAATTGAGCACATCTTTTCATTCTGGAAGATCACATCCCACCGTCAGCCTTGCTCAGGGAGAATGGATTGATTCTTTCTTGGCGTGCCCTGTTCACTTGCATGGCTATTATCTTTTCCATTTGTTTCATTGTTTTAGATTTATTTTGCTGTAACTTGCTTTTCATTCTTTTCTAACCTCTACTGTCCTTACCACGGATGTCTATTAAAGACTCCGTTTTCTATTAAAGAAATCCACGCAGTGAGCAGTTTCGTGTACCTGATATACAATAGCTTTCAAATTCACTTGGGAAAGAAAGGTATAGTCTGTCAGAGAAAAGAGGGTTCTGAAGGCATGTATTTTACATCGCTTGATTTCTTTTCACACTCAGGATATTGCAGAAGTTGTTTTTAGTAGACTGAATTTTGGTGAAATTGGAATGGAAGATAAACAATAGTATCTCAGGTTTAAAAAGCAAAATGGAAAAGGGGAGAGAGCTAGGAATGAAAACATTTTCCTCTCCTTGGCAACATCCAGAAATTTGAAGACAATTCTTAGGCTTAATTTGAAACCA
>NW_024965770.1:0-2955 GCF_019238085.1 Lagopus leucura
GAGAAAAACACCAAAATTGGCACTTTTTGGTCAAAAAATGGCACTTTTTGACCCCAAATTTGCCTTTTCTACCCCCAAACCGACCCCAGCCGTTGCCCGGAATCCTTAAAGGATCACAGATGACCCCAACCCGCCCCATTTTACCCCCAAAATCCTTTTATTTTGCCCCAAATTCGGTACCTCCGCCCCAGTCAGGAAATGATGAGCCGCTCCAGTGATGGCCAAATAGTTGTCATTGCCGCCGGGAAACTGGGTAAAAAAACCACATTTTCGGTTAAATTGAGAACAAAAAATTAAAGCCCCACCCTGAGCGAACAACAAAAACCCCAAAAACGCCTCAAAAAAGCCCCAAAATCGCCCAAAATCGCCCCAAAATCCCTCCTGCCCCCCCCGCCCCCCCGGTTCCTCACAGCCGATTTTCCCGCGCACCCCTCTAAAAGAACCCGAATTCACCCTAAAATACCCCCAAAAAACAGCTCCCAAAAAATACTCAGCCTGGAACCAAAAAGCCTCCAAGCGTTTCTTCGACTCTTCAAAAACCCCAAAATCCGATGAATTTGCCCCAAAATTTCTCTCAGAAAAACGAAAAAAAACAAAAAAACAACACAGCTCACCTCCATGGTTTCGCCGCCCGGCCAGGCCGCGGCCGCCGGGGAGCGGAAGTGGTGGCGCGCCTTCACGTTCCTCTCTGTGGTATCTACTTCCGGTGAGGAACCATAGAGACGACGGGTCAGGGTTTTAATGAATAAAAGGATTAGAAGAAAACGTGGAAGCGGGGAGGGGACAGAAAGGATCCCAAAAGGGCGGGGGAGAGGCGAAAGAGGTGGGAGGTGATGAAAGAGATGGAGAAATTGGGAGTTGGAGGACTGGGGTAGAGCGGCCGGTGGAACAGGAAGTGAGGGGCGAACAGGGGGGAGGAGATGGAGGGCGAACAGGGGGGAGGAAATGGAGGGCGAAGGAGGGAGGAAATGGAGGGTGAAAATCGGCCGGGTTTCTCCCCAAAGCTCCTCGTCGAGGCCTTCTGAAGGCTTTCAAAGGAATCCTTCGTCGTTTTCTTCGTGGTTTGACCCCTAAACGTCCTTCATCTCTGTCTTCACAGAGGGACCCCGAAATCTCACGTTTTTACCCCAAAATCACCCCAAAAATTCCTCCCAAATCTCCTCCATCTTTCTCCCCCCAAAATGACCCCAAATCCCTCATTTTTACCCCAAAATCACCCCAAAAATATGGGTCCCTATGGGTCCCTGTGGGTCTCTCTGGGTCTCTATTGGTCTCTATGGGTCCCTATGGGTCCCTATGGGTCCCTATGGGTCTCTGTGGGTCTCTATGGGTCTCTATGGGGTCTGTGGGGTTTCTATGGGGTCTCTATGGGTCTCTATGGGTTTTTTTGGGGTCTCTATGGTGTCTCTATGGGTCTGTATGGGACACTATGTGTCTCCATAGGGCACTATGGGTCTCTATGGGGTGTTATGGGTCTTTATGGGGTTCAATGGGACTCTATGGGTCCCTGTGGGTCCCTATGGGTCCCCATGGTTCTCTGTGGATCTCTATGAGTCTCTATGGGGTCTCTATGGGATCTATGGTGTTATATGGGGCACAATAGGTCTCTATGGGGTCTCTATGCGTCTCTATGCCTCTCTATGGGTCTCTGTGGGTTTCTATGGGTCTGTATGGGGTTTCTATGAGTCTCTATGGGTCTCTATGAGTCCCCGTGGGTCCCCATGGGTCTCTATGGGTTTCTATGGGTCTCTACGGGGTCCCTATGGGTCCCTATGGGTCCCTATGGGTCTCCATGGGTCTCTATGGGTCCCTATGGGTTTCTATGGGGCACTATGGGTCTCTATGGGTCTCTATGGGTCTCTATGGGTCTCTGTGGGTCTCTGTGGGGTCTGTGGGGTCTTTTGGGGGTCTCTATGGGTCTCTATGCGTCTGTATGGGGTCTGTATGGGGTCTCTATGGGTCTGTATGGGACACTATGGGTCTCTATGGGTTTCTATGGGTCTGTATGGGACACTATGGGACTCTGTGGGTCTGTACAGGGTCCCTATGGGTTTCTATGGGTCCCTATGGGTCTCTATGGGGTTCTGTGGGACTCTATGGGTCCCCATGGGTCTCTATGGGTCTCTATGGATCCCTATGAGTCTCTGTGGAGTCTCTATGGGATCTATGGGGTCTCTATGGCTCTCTATGGGTCTCTATGGGGTCTCTATGGGTCTCCATGGGTCTCTATGGGGCTCTATGGGTCTCTATGGATCTCCATGGGTCTCCATGGGTCTCTATGGCTCTCCATGGGTCTCTATGGGTCTCTATGGGTTCCTATGGGTCTCTATGGGTCTCTATGGGTCCCTATGGGTCCCTATGGGTCTCTATGGGTCTCTATGGGATCTATGGGTTTCTATGGCGGGCCGTTAAGTCTCGTTTTGAGGGCAGAAAACGAATTTTGGGGGCAGATCGAAACAGGATTTTGGGGCAGCGCGGCGGCCCCGCTGTGTCACGTGACGCGCTGAGCGCTTTCCTATTGGCTGGAATGCCGCGCGGGGAAACAACGCTGGCTTTGCCGGCGTTTTAGAGGCGGAAGCGACTCGCTCCGTTCCGCTTCCGGTTTCCGGTGTGCAGCGGAACGGGGGCGGGATCTGAGCGGCGATGGCGGCGGTGGAGGAGGAGGAGGAGAGCGGCGAGGCGGCGGCGGACGGGGAAGGGGACGGGGAGGCGCTGAGGGCGATGGAGGTGAGCGGGGCCCAGGGGGCGGGGCCTCAAGGGGAAGGGGCGGGGCATGGAGGAGAGGGCGGGGCCTGTTGGGGAGAGGGGGCGGGGATCCGGGAAAGCGGCCTGAGAGGCGAGGGGGGCGTGGTTAGTAGGCGAGGGGGGGCGTGGCTTAGTGAGTAGGGAGGCATGCAAGGGAGCGTGGTCAGGAGGAAAGGAGGCGTGGTCCGCTTGTAGAAGGGGGCGTGGTTT
>NW_024965771.1:0-2477 GCF_019238085.1 Lagopus leucura
CCACGGTCCCCATGTCCCCCTGTCCCTATGTGTCCCCCTGTCCCCATGTTCCCCTGTCCCCACCATCCCCCAGTCCCCACCATCCCTCTGTCCCCCTGTCCCCATGTCCCCCTGTCCCCACCATCCCCACATCCCCACCATTCCTTAGTCCCCCAGTCCCCACCATCCCCCATCTCCACCATCCCTCTGACCCCCTGTCCCCATGTCCCCCTCTCCACGCCGCCTCCATCTCCCCCCGTCCCCACCAACCCCGTCTCCCCGTCCCCACGTCCTGCTGTCCCCATGTCCCCCCGTCTCCCCTCCCCTGCCATCCCCATCCCGCTGTTCCCCCGTCCCTGCTTTCTCCCCATCCCCATTTCCCCCCGTCCCCCCCCACTCACGTTGTCGTTGGAGGGCTCGTCCTCCATGGCAGCCTGGATGCCGTAGGCCAGGAAGCAGAGGATGGCTCCGATCCACAGCAGGATGGAGAAACCCCCAAAGAGCTGGCGGCAGAACTTCACCCACTCGGGGGTGGTGGGGGGGGGGGTCAGCGCGTTGGGGCCGTCCTGCGCCAGCACCTCCGCAGCGCGGGCATTGCTCAGCCCCTGTGGGACAGCAGGACGTGGCACGTGGGACGGGGGGACGCGTGGGGACATGAGGGGGCACATGGGGACACGTGGGGAAATGGGGACGTGTGGGGATGGGGACATGTGGGGATGCATGGGGACACATGGGGATGTGGGGACACATGGGGACACATAGGGATGCGTGGGGACACGTGGGGACACATGGGGAAATGGGGACGTGTGGGGATGGGGACATGTGGGGACACGTGGGGAAGGGGATGTGGTACTGTGGGGACATGGGGACATGTGGGGACACATGGGGACACGTGGGGATAGGGACGTGGGGACACGTGGGGACACATGGGGAAATGGGGACGTGTGGGGATAGGGACTTGGGGGCACATGGGGACGCGTGGGGAAATGGGGACATGTGGGGATAGAGATGCGGGGACATGTGGGGATGTGTGGGGACGTGTGGGGATGGGGATGTGGGGACACATGGGGACGCGTGGGGATGTGTGGGGACGTGTGGGGACATGTGGGGAAACAGGGACGTGGGGACACGTGGGGATGTGTGGGGATGTGTGGGGAAATGGGGACTTGGGGACACGTGGGGATGGGGACGTGGGGGCACATGGGGACGCGTGGGGAAATGGGGATATGGGGACATGTGGGGATGGGGATGTGGGGACATGTGGGGTTTTGTGGGGACACATGGGGACGTGTGGGGAAATGGGGACGTGGGGACATGTGGGGACACATGGGGACATCTGGGGATGGGGACATGAAGACATGTGGGGACACATGGGGATAGGGACGTGGGGGCACATGGGGACACGTGGGGATGTGTGGGGATGGGGACTTGGCACTGCAGGGATATGGGGACATGTGGGGACGTGTGGGGAAGGGGATGTGGTACCAGGGGGATGTGGGGACGTGGGGACACGTGGGGACACGTGGGGATGTGTGGGGATGGGGACATGGGGACATGTGGGGATGGGGATGTGGTACTGTGGGGATGCGTGGGGACGTGTGGGGATGGGGACGTTGTACTGTGGGGACACGGGGATACGTGGGGACATGGGATGGGGATGTGTCACCACAGGGACATGGGGACACGTGAGGACACATGGGGATGGGGACATGACGCACTGTAGGGACATGGGGACACGTGGGGACGTGTGGGGAAGGGGATGTGGTACCATGGGGATGTGGGGATGTGGGGACACGTGGGGATGTGGCACTGAGCCTATGGGGACACACAGGGACACCTGGGGTTGGGGATGTGGCACTGTGGGGACGCGGGGACACGTGGGGACACACAGGGACAGGGTGGTGGCATACGGGGATATGGGTGCCATTGGGGACAGGGTGGTGGCACCACATGGGGACACACAGGAGGGGGACAAGCGGGGGACAGGGTGACGGCGGGGGGGGACGTCTCACCCGGGACAGATCCACCTGGTACTTCCTTCCCAGCTCATCCAGGGACAACTTATGGTCATCCTGCGGGGGGGGGGAGGGGACGCACACCGGATGTCACCGCGTCACCCCATGTCCCCAACCCCCCCCCCCCCCAGGGACGTCCTCTGTCCCCTCCTCCCCCCCTCCTCACCAGGTTGACCTCCTTCTTCAGCTCATCCAACTCCTTCTCCTTCTGCTTCCGCCTCCCACCCCCATTCTCCGACGTGGTGGCAGCGGGGGAATATTCGCGGCCGTCCTGGAGGGGGGGGGAGGGGGGGGGACATCGTGGGGACACCGTGGGGACACCGTGGGGACAGCGGCGCTGAGGTCACACGGAGCGGTGCCACCGCGGCCATCATTACCATGGGCATGGATGTCACCGCCAGCGTGGGCGTCACCGTGGCCACCGGCATCATCGAGGGGACAGGACGGCAGCGCGGGGTGGAGGCGTGGGGACGGGGGGGTCGC
>NW_024965772.1:0-1089 GCF_019238085.1 Lagopus leucura
TCTGCCACTGTATCCTTTGCTTACAGAGGAAGGACTCAAACACTTGCGGAGGAGCTTTAAAGAGATACTCTGTCTTCAGTAGAGGAAAAAAAGAGGTGTGAAGTGCGTGATCAGGCGCTGGTGGACTTGGAGCTTGAAAAGAATGGAAACGTTTTCATCAAGACATCAGGAGAAGGGGGCAAATGTTACCAAGTATTTCCCAAACTCTCAAAAGTGTTTTCTCTTTGCAGAGTGGGGGGGAGGGGGGACGGTCGTGTAACGTGGGAGCTCTGCAAAGGGAACAAAAGATTGCCGCTCAGAAAACGCCCTCTCCTGTTGCCTGTGCTGCTGGTTTGATGGGGAAAAGCAGGCTCGTGCATTCCCTATTGCATTGATACATATTCCACTGCCAAGGGGTGCAGAGAAATACAGCACTTACAAGCTAGATATCCATGTCATTTATTGCTTGCTCTGCTTCCACGTGAGGGAACCTTTGACTCTCTACCTCTTTGAAGGGTTTATCACTCAATCAGTGCCTAGGTATGAGAAGTCCTCAGAGGAGCTCTTCTTTCCTCTGATGGTCTTTCTGTTGGCCACCTGCTCTTCATGATGTGCTATTGTAAAAATTGGGCAATTTAGAGGGAAGGGAAGGATCTTGGATTATGGGACGGTTGGAGAAATCAAAGAGAAGTGTGTTCACCATGTGCTAATCACCATCTGGGCTTGCTCTGAACCACAGAGTGACCAGTACAAGACAAGACTGTGGTGTCTAAGCATGATTCCTTTTGAATTTTCCCTAAGAGGGGAACACAGGACAGGAGAAGTACGAACGAATCTCTACAGAAGAAGGGATCAGAGGAATTCCTTCATCTTTATCATATGTAAGCCATATTTCTCACATTTGCTTCCTATAGTCAGACACAGAAAACACCTGTTAGGCCATATATTGACATCTCTATGGCTGTATATCTGTATATGCATGTATGTCTGCCTACGTATTTATATAATACATATATATATAAAGCCAGTGAGGGCATTATTAAAGGAATACTCCTCGGGGAGGAAAATACAGGTATCATTTTATGTATTGGTTTGGGGAGCATAAATATC
>NW_024965773.1:0-10421 GCF_019238085.1 Lagopus leucura
GAGAAAAAAGGGCTCAAGGCCCAAGAGAAGCTCTTTCAGATCCTCCAGACAAAAGACCCATTCCTTGTTGAAGACCTGGAGAATAACTAAGACTGGGCAAGCAGATGGCTTTTGCTCCGATTGGCAGATTAAGGAAGTGACAGGGGAGACAGGCAAATGGAGAGATTTGTCTGTACGTGAATCCTGACCTTTCCATGCAAAATCCATGATACAAAGCAATGCCTAAGCCTTCTGAGCCACCAACTGCCAGGCCTGCTTCCCTTACCTGATGTGCTCACTACAAGAGGACTTGATCACCACTGAGGAGCTGCTGGAACGAGAAACCTTGGTTCTTAATCCAGTGCCCATGTTGTGAAGCCATCTGCCTTCTGAGAACACAGGGCCTCTGCAGGGTCTCCAGATGCTCCAGGCAGCTGCTGGTCGAGGAGCTCTCTTCACAACAGGAACCTCACGGAGTCACAGAATTATAGGGATTGGAAGGAACCTCTGGAAATCCCCCAGTCCAACACTGCTTAGAGCAGCTTCCTTACAGAACGTTACACAGGAAAGTGTTCAGGCAGGGTTTGACTATCTCTGGAGAACGAGACTTTACAGCCTCTCTGGGCAACTTGTTCCACTGCTCTGTCACTCTCATAGTATCGTTTTTATTTATGAAATAAAATCATAAAGTCCATCCATCAACCTGACCATGTTTTCAGCTAGTTTTTGTATTACATTTCTTATACTGCGTCTTTTCCTTCAATGTTTCTCAGTGTACGCCCTCAGAAGCATTCTGCACTTGTAGAGCGCCACCTTACACCTGACCCTCACCCTTCAGATACCGATAACCATTGCTCAGATCCCCTGTCAGCCTCTCTCCTGCAGGCTGAACAGCCGCAGGATCCCCAGCTTTCAACCACCAGCTGGCGGCCTCGCGAGCACAGCAGATTAGCAGCTGTTGGGCCCGGCGGGGCGCGGGCACCGAGTAGCCGTACTCTCAACGCCGCTACATACGGGCACCGCGCTGCCCGAACGCTCCGCTGCACATCATGCCCCGTAAAGGGAAACCTGAAGCCGCGCACACAGCCCGGAGGAATGCACTGCCAACACGAGAGAGTCAGCGCCGCCCGACACAGCCGGGGCTGCCACTTCCGGGAGTCGCCTCTATCGCATCCATGAGCCGCCCTATAACTTCCGGGAGCGTCCGCATCCACTTCGGTGGGACAGCGCCATCTGTGCGCTGGCGGATCAATTTGCCGCCCGGTCAGGGCCGCGGCCTGGAGGCGTGAGTGGGCGCCACGCGTGGGGCGGGGCGTGCAGGACCGTCCGCCCGTGATTGGCGGCAGGTGTGGGCGATGAGGCCGAGGCGCATTCTGATTGGTGCTCAGTCAACCGGGCGGGGCCAGGAGTGAAGCTGAGAACGCCGTGCACGATTGCAGAGCGAGGTGATGTGTGAGGACCAGCAGTTCGCGCCATGGTTCCGCGGTTCCGTGGTTCCACAGTCAGGAGGCCGCTGTCACCAACAAGATCTCTGCTTTTTCACCCAGCTCTTAGGAGCTCCTCCGGGCTCAGCAGCCTGAGGTTGCAGTGCAGGCAGCACAGCCACGCGCTGCCATATGGCTGGAGTGCTCGGGGCAGATGTCCACCGCTCCTTGGTGCTCGATTTTTGGTCCACTGCTGTAAAACAAGGTGGGGGGATCACCATCTGCTGCCCGGGCAGAACTATTCCTCCTCCTTGGAAATAGCCACTCCCATTCATTCCCATATCCCTTATTTTACATCACCCTTCGGCATTCACTGTTTTTCCCTTGCTTTGAAGACAGGGATCTGTTCCCCCTGCTGCCTGCCAGGCATGCTTTCTATTTTCTGCACTGAACTGCTTTCCTTATCCTTCATACCCTGTTTGGAGGTGTCAGCATCTCTATGTGCCTTTTCTTAGCACATGCCTCACACAGACATTGTTTTCATGCTGTGATTTTTGAGACCACCTTGAGTGCAGAGAAAAGCTTTTTCTCCCCTCGATGCAGATTGTGCTGGGTTACCACTGCCTTTCACACTGATTACACAACCTTGATATTGTGTAGGATGTCGACTGCCCTCTCGTGGGGCATTACTTACACGTCTCATGGTCCTGGCCTGAATTTCCACCCCCAATGGAAACGCTCAAGAAGGGGAGGCCCATCTCCTGACTGGCTGCCGGGCATGGGACAGCTCTCCTTGATGCGACTGAGCCCTTTTTGAAGGTGAGATGCTCTCTGCTCAGTAGGAGGGGACAAGCCCTGTGGCACTGCTCTGCCTGCAGCCCCCAGCATGGGACATGGATGGATCTGGGCCAAGACACGTGTCCCCATCTCTGTCCAAGCACACTGGGGCAAATCAGGCCAGAATGGGGTACAATCCTGGGCTCTCCATGGTGGCACACGGAAGGACTTGAAGGAATCCTTATGCAAACCATGCCCTCGGGAAGAAGCACTGCCTCCCTGTCCCTCTGCCTCTCCTGCCTCTCATCTCCCTGCCCTGACACACTGAGGCCAGATGGGGAGGTGATGACACACCTTGTTTCCTTGACATCACTCCATACTTTCACTTTCTAGGGAAGTGACACAGGCGGAAGAATTGTGGGCAGCTGCCTGTTTCCGTTCAAACATCTGCAGCCCCGAGTCTTATGCCTCTCACCCACAGACATCACCGTGTTTCAGGCGGCTGTAAGCGGCAAAGCAAAGATGGCAGAGACCACGCTGAGCTCCACAGTCTTCATCCGTGTGAAGTCCTCGTCAGGAAAATATATTTTTGTGCTGCTGTCTTTGGATGACACAGTGCTGGACCTAAAGATGAAGCTATTTGCACTGGATAGCTATTTCTATCCTTCTGAGTCAATACTGATTCATGATGGCCAGGAGTTATCGAACGAACGAACTCTCAGACATTACAACATCACCTCCAAAAGCATTGTACACCACGTTCTTAGGTGTAAGTACCAGGCCAGAGGAGGGGAGTGGCATGGGAGCAGGCTGGCCTCTGGCTGCCAAGGGGAAGGGGCAAGAGGACCATCAGGCATGGAGCCCTGTGCCTTGGGAGGGAAGAACTGGGAGGAGAGGGCAGAAAGGAAAATGGATGTAGGGCAATGCTTCCCCTGATGTGATCGGGCTCCTGAGCTCTCCTCTGCTTTCTATTGCTTGTGCCATATGAGGTGGTGGTTTAGCTCCCTTAAAGGGCAAGGAAGATGTCTCAGGTAAGATCACAGTCCTCACTGGCACTCTTGTGGAGGAAGGGGATCTGCACTGGTGTTGACTGTGTGTCCACTTCATTTGTGGAAGTTGTGATAAACCTGGGATTATCTGGTGCTGCACCAGGGGACTGTGTAGCCAATGGGATAGGGAAGACTGGGTGAAGGTAGGATGGCTTCATTTTGGTTGGAAAAGACCCGTTCCTGGGAACAAATTCTTCCAGACATCCAGCGTGAACTTAGCCAGTTCCAAACTCATATGCGTGTCACCCAATCAAAGAGATCAACACTATCCTCAGCAGCATCCTCCTTTCAGTTGATTGCAGTGAGTTGTGAGACAATGATCATCTTTTTTTTCCAGCCACAGGTGATCAAGAACCAGAAATGGAACTGCAGGGCAGTCCAGCAGACATCACCTCAAGGCTAGTAAATCAGGGTATTCCTCCAGTTGTCATTCCAATAGCAGAATTTCAGGGCCCTCAGGCAGGCATCTCAAGGATACAAAGTCAGGGCCCTCTGACAATCAACAGCTCAAGGACGTATAATGTGGGCCCTATGGCATGCATCACCTCAAGAATAGTAGTGGTGGGCGGTCCAGCACGTATTGCCTCACAGATAAAAAGGCAGGGCAGTCCGGCAAGCGTCACCTCAACAAGAGCAATGGTAAGGTCCAGTGGGATGCCTGAGACCTGGGACAGAGGGAGGAGTGTGACAGGGCTGGACAGCAGGCAAGACTTTGCACCATGAGCCCACAGCCATCCCCACTGGGATCTGTGGCACTCAGTGTCCTGCAGCAGGGCTGGCCTGTGCTGCATCCAGGAGGCCTCTCCTCGTACCCCTGGCAAGCAAGCATGGCTGAGAGGAGAATTATGGCTTGGGAGTGCTCTTCCTGTGTTCCCTTCTCCAGGAAATCCAGAAATGGCCACAGTCAGATGTCCCAGCAGAGGAGAGAAGCTGTCGCTGTGTGAGGCAGGTAAGGGTCCTTGCCTGCAGCTCTGCTCTGCACCGGCCTAACAGGTCCTCACTGAGCCTGCATGCCTCGAAAATGTCCCATGCCTACCTCAGATCACAGGATGGTTGCCAGTCATTTTCCTGGCCTCTTCTTTGATGAGTGATGTTTTCTGGACAGCACACAGCATGGTCTGTAGTCCTCTTGTTCTGAAGAGGTAAAAAAATCACAGTATGCCTGATACAAAACCACAGCAGGAAATTAAAGCACTGGGAACCTTTCATGAGCGTTCCTTTGCTGAACAGCTACTTCCCACCATGTCACGTGTCTGAGAAAGAGCAGAAGGTGTCTGGGGCTGCTTGGTGACAGGCAGCTGAGAGAAGGCACCATGCTGGGTCACCTTCGGCCATGTGACAGAGCCTGCACATCGAGAACTGGTTCTGCAACCAGGCCACCAGGCACCTCACTTGCACCAGGCCCCTGCTGCTTTCATGCTGACTGTCCTTCATCATCCTTTCTTCTTTTTAGTTCTCTGCTCTGGACACAGGACAAAAATACCAAAATAACATGGCTTGGGCAAAGCTGATCATTACCCTGCTGCTGCTTGTGTGGTTCACAGCTCATGGGCCAACCTGCACTGTGCTTCACTGCAGTACGCCTCCTGCAAGCGGCATCCACTGCACAACACCCCATTCAGCTCCAAACCAGTTGCACTTGTGTTGCAGGAATTTCAAGAAGTGAGGCCGGAGATAGATCCACATATTTTGGAGGAACAAAACACATACAAGTAAGAGCTCCTAGGAGAAGTGGGAACACTTTCCAAAAGCCCTCATCACACATGGCGTGAGCCTCCCTTCTCTCCCACTTGCAGAGCTTGTCTCCCTGGACCAGGCATCTTCCAGTGCTCTGAGACGGGCCTTGCCTTCAAGGTGGAGTCAGCAGCCAGCATCGTGTACAGATATGCCTCCTGGAGCACGCATCTGAAAGAGGCTGACCAGAATGTGTGGATACCTGCTGGGCCTCTTTTCAACATCGGGGCGCTACCTGGAACCGTGCGAGCTGTGTATCTCCCCCACTTCATCTGCCTGTCAGGTACGGAGCCATGGGACCTGCTCCAGGCACAGCCCCCTGCTGCTCAGGCACCTGGGTTCTCCCAGGCTGCTTTCCCTCAGCCTCCAGTAGGGATACCCTCAGGACCTGCTCACACAGGTGGGCACAGAACAGAAGCTCATCAAAACATCTTCATGGGACACCCTTCAGACTCAGCCAACTTTTTCTTCCCTTCAGAGGTAGCCTGTGCTCTCTTGTATTCTTCCACCTTGCTTTGCCATCCTCCATCCTTTTCTCATGTTTTATTAAACATTCACAGTGCTCCCTTTCCCACCACCTGCTCTGCACTCACACCACTGCATTCTCCTCCCCTCTTCTCGCAGTGGCTGTGGTGACCCACAAGGTTCTGCCCCAGATCCACAGCAGTCCCAAGCTGCTACCTCAAATTTGCAGTTTTCTGAAACCTTAGGAAGACTACCAAAGGCCGGTAGCACCCTGCTGGAACCCTATAAATCCCAGAGTATTTAGCACCCCTAAAGCAGAGCATGTCATTTTGTATTGGTTTGTGTCTCCTTTTTTTCTAATAAACCCTCAAAGAGAAAGAGGTAACCTGGTAGGGTGCAAGGAAGACAAAGCAGAACCTTGTTGCCTTTGCTGTCTCTTTCAGATGTAGACATCAGTGGGTGCTCGATTGCCCATTTTGAATTCCAGAAGATGACCATACAGCAACCAACAGAAGTGATGGCCTTCTCCGCTGTCCTGGAGAATCCCAGCTTCTCTCTTCTTGGAGTGGTTTGGAGAAAGTTACGTTCAGCCATTTCTCTCCCTATGCACTCCTTAGTGCTGATCTTCCAGCAGCTCTCCGCTGCAAATACAACCCTGCATCTCTACCTGATCCCAGATGACAGCTCTGTGAAGGAGGTAAGGTGGAGGGAGCTTGACCAGTTCTGGGGATGGCATCTGGGGTGGCTGCAGTTTCAGGGAATGGATTTGTTAAACAGAGAGCCCTCTCAGTTTTGTTCTGGTGTTTCCTGCCTCTAGGAGTCTCTCTGTTTTTGGCTGGGACAGCATATCCCAGCATGAGCAAAGACATGGCGCAGGATGCTCTGCAACGTGGAGCAGAGCACATGTCAGACACGTGGCTGCTGCCATGCACAGTAATAGGTGGCTGCATAGCAGATGCTCTCCTGTTGTGTGCAGCCCTCACCCTCTGATAGCACTGCCTGCAATGCACGTTCAGGGCTCTGTTCTGACAGGTTGGTCTCTTCTCTTCTTGACTTTCCAAGGTCAGTGAGAGCTACCTCCAGATTACAGCTTTTTTTTTTTCAACTCTCAAAAGTGATCCTTGATGTTTACAGGCCATTGAAAGACAAGAGACAAACTGGAACTCAAAGCTTATTCCCAAGCCTCCTCCATTCAGCCCTCTGTTCTTTGGCAACAGATACCAGGTGTCCAGTAACACTCAAGTGAAGATTACACCTGAAGTAAGTGGGACAGTTTCCTTTTTTATTATTATATTTTTGAGTGAAATAGAAAATACCACAGCTTCTCTGGGTCTCCAGTTCAGCATAGTCATCTTTTCCCCATTATCTAATCAGAATTTCAGACTTGTTTCAGCCTTTGCACATTGCCTCATCTCATCACTGTACACTTCCAAGAGGTTCCATCTTTTCTTTAATCCCCCGTTACACTTTAGAAAGCAGTGATTAGTTCTTCCTTTTTCCGTTTCTTCTCCAAGACAAATAAACCCTGTCCCTCTTCCGCTGCTTGAACCTCATGTTCTCCAAACTGCAGTGGTGGTGCAACACTCAGAGAACATAAAAATGGTGGTAAAATCTCTGCTCTTTAAGGCTTTCAGTATTCCATTAGACCAAGGCTGAGCCCATCTAGAGTTGGCAACACAGTCCTTCTGTGAAGGACAACAGATGAGACACTCCAGAGTTCCATGCCTCTCACACTTTTTTCTTTGTTTCTGTGTGGCCTGGAAACATGAGATGATGTTTGTAAATTCACAGCTCCACAGCGTGACATCCAACTTCCATCTTATCTTTACAGCCACACTTGCCATTTTGCTACAAGAGTCCAGAGGACCAACAGCTCTTTGTTGAGATCTACATCAGGAAAATGGCTGAGGAAGTGGAATTCTTTATCACAGATGGACAGAATGACACCGAGGTCTGGAGGGCATCGCTGAGGTCAGGTAGGATCAGATGCATCTGTAAGGGGGATTGAGATGATGGCACACTGAGCTGCACTTCTCGTGACAGCAAAAAGAGAAGCTCAGATACTCTGAGTGCAGGGTATGGAATTGTGCCTTGGGATTCCCTCTCTGTTAGGCTAATTCTGCACCCCTAAACTAACACCTGCAAATGTACACAACACTGCACCCTGCTTAGCTGAGCTCTTAACAGATGGGCAAGGAATACTGTAAGCAGGAATTAATGGCTAATGGGTCCATGGAACATCAGGCATCTCAGTAAGGCTTCTAGAAAGAGTCTCCATTTCTGTGATGGTGTATTTCATAAGCTCCCTCCTTTCTCTTTCAGGTGATATTAGTCATTCTAGAAACGAATCCAAAAAGCTTTCAGGTCAGTACGGGTTTTCAGAGCTACAGTTATTGAGTCTGAATATTTATTTGGGGATTTCAATCTTCTGGCTTAAAGCAGATAACCAACCACCTTTTTCCCATACCTGTGACTCTTTCATGACAAAAAAAAACTTGTAAAGCTTTTATTATTTCACTGCTGCCTGCATGCTCTCTAACCTGGCATAGTGTTGAGGACCCTCCAAACGGTTTTGCTTTCTCTGTGATCAGACATACTCTTTCTATAGAGAATGAGCTACAGCTAGTACAGTTCACAGCCCAGAAATATTACATGGGACTTTCAAAATCTGGTGGAGTTGGAGCATCTCATACCTTATCACAGAGCCAGTGCTTCCCTCTTCCTTCAAATACCGTAGGATCATGGAAGGGACGGTCCCTGGGCTGTCACCAACCTGACCTCCCTCAGCTCGGGCCCTGTCCTTGCCTTGGCTCCAATGCTTCCACCGCTGATGAGGGAGCTTTCTTCTGGTGGCTCAGCCTCCTGGCCAGAGAGCAGCACTGCTGGTGCACTGGAGGGAATGGGAGCACGTGGCTGTGGGACAGAGCAAAGGGCCCCTGGGTGTGTTGGCTAGGATGCAGAATACCACAGCAGGAACCAACCTGCCTTGTCACGTGCAGCACAGTAACACACGCTTTGGTATCTGCTAGGTGCAGCCTTCCTGAAGAAGCACAAGACAGAGCTTTGTTCCAGGATGGGGCAGCTCTCCTCCATTCTGCTAAATTTAAGTGTTGAAGATGTAATCAACAGTGAAGAAGAAGAGGAGGTGCAAGCTCAAAATACAAAACAAAAGAAGAATCAATTTCTGCTGGACCTAGTGGAGAAAAAAGGGCTCAAGGCCCAAGAGAAGCTCTTTCAGATCCTCCAGACAAAAGACCCATTCCTTGTTGAAGACCTGGAGAATAACTAAGACTGGGCAAGCAGATGGCTTTTGCTCCGATTGGCAGATTAAGGAAGTGACAGGGGAGACAGGCAAATGGAGAGATTTGTCTGTACGTGAATCCTGACCTTTCCATGCAAAATCCATGATACAAAGCAATGCCTAAGCCTTCTGAGCCACCAACTGCCAGGCCTGCTTCCCTTACCTGATGTGCTCACTACAAGAGGACTTGATCACCACTGAGGAGCTGCTGGAACGAGAAACCTTGGTTCTTAATCCAGTGCCCATGTTGTGAAGCCATCTGCCTTCTGAGAACACAGGGCCTCTGCAGGGTCTCCAGATGCTCCAGGCAGCTGCTGGTCGAGGAGCTCTCTTCACAACAGGAACCTCACGGAGTCACAGAATTATAGGGATTGGAAGGAACCTCTGGAAATCCCCCAGTCCAACACTGCTTAGAGCAGCTTCCTTACAGAACGTTACACAGGAAAGTGTTCAGGCAGGGTTTGACTATCTCTGGAGAACGAGACTTTACAGCCTCTCTGGGCAACTTGTTCCACTGCTCTGTCACTCTCATAGTATCGTTTTTATTTATGAAATAAAATCATAAAGTCCATCCATCAACCTGACCATGTTTTCAGCTAGTTTTTGTATTACATTTCTTATACTGCGTCTTTTCCTTCAATGTTTCTCAGTGTACGCCCTCAGAAGCATTCTGCACTTGTAGAGCGCCACCTTACACCTGACCCTCACCCTTCAGATACCGATAACCATTGCTCAGATCCCCTGTCAGCCTCTCTCCTGCAGGCTGAACAGCCGCAGGATCCCCAGCTTTCAACCACCAGCTGGCGGCCTCGCGAGCACAGCAGATTAGCAGCTGTTGGGCCCGGCGGGGCGCGGGCACCGAGTAGCCGTACTCTCAACGCCGCTACATACGGGCACCGCGCTGCCCGAACGCTCCGCTGCACATCATGCCCCGTAAAGGGAAACCTGAAGCCGCGCACACAGCCCGGAGGAATGCACTGCCAACACGAGAGAGTCAGCGCCGCCCGACACAGCCGGGGCTGCCACTTCCGGGAGTCGCCTCTATCGCATCCATGAGCCGCCCTATAACTTCCGGGAGCGTCCGCATCCACTTCGGTGGGACAGCGCCATCTGTGCGCTGGCGGATCAATTTGCCGCCCGGTCAGGGCCGCGGCCTGGAGGCGTGAGTGGGCGCCACGCGTGGGGCGGGGCGTGCAGGACCGTCCGCCCGTGATTGGCGGCAGGTGTGGGCGATGAGGCCGAGGCGCATTCTGATTGGTGCTCAGTCAACCGGGCGGGGCCAGGAGTGAAGCTGAGAACGCCGTGCACGATTGCAGAGCGAGGTGATGTGTGAGGACCAGCAGTTCGCGCCATGGTTCCGCGGTTCCGTGGTTCCACAGTCAGGAGGCCGCTGTCACCAACAAGATCTCTGCTTTTTCACCCAGCTCTTAGGAGCTCCTCCGGGCTCAGCAGCCTGAGGTTGCAGTGCAGGCAGCACAGCCACGCGCTGCCATATGGCTGGAGTGCTCGGGGCAGATGTCCACCGCTCCTTGGTGCTCGATTTTTGGTCCACTGCTGTAAAACAAGGTGGGGGGATCACCATCTGCTGCCCGGGCAGAACTATTCCTCCTCCTTGGAAATAGCCACTCCCATTCATTCCCATATCCCTTATTTTACATCACCCTTCGGCATTCACTGTTTTTCCCTTGCTTT